>NW_023270854.1:51643545-51669999 GCF_011800145.1 Mirounga leonina | reverse complement strand
TTGAATTTCCATCACTTCCTGCCTCCCATCAACCAAAATATTTGTATGAGACTTTTTCCTTCTTCCTTCCAATCAGTTTCAGGATGCAGGATACCCATTTTCCTCATGAGGAGAAACAACCACTTCAGCTCTTCTCTAGACCCCAAGCCTTAGTATTTCTTCATGAACCACATTCAAATCCATCAATCCCTTTCCCTCCTAATTTTTAAAACTTTACCCTCTTTCCCTTGAACTCTAACTCTCTCATCTTTAAACCCAAACAAGCCCCTCCCCCACCCCTCCAAAAATGAAAATCTTTCCCATACACCACTTTCTAACTACTGTTCCATCTTTTCTCCTTAGACTCAAACTTTTGTAATGGTCTAATTTGTAGCATTCGCTGGAAAGTAGACTATTCATACTATAGTATCTTCTACTACCATTCAAACTTTAATCCACAGCAATACGCTTTCTGGCTCCTCTGCTTCATGAAGTCGCTTTTGTAATGGTCACCATTAACATCTTAATTGTTAAAGTCAATGAACATCTTTCAGACTTAATCTTATTTGATATCTGAGTAACATAAATAGTTGATCACTCCCTTCTGAAATCCCCTTCCTTGGTTTCTACGACCATGGAAGCTCCTAGTTTTTTCTTTAAGTCTTGGGAGGTCCTTCTAATTCTTCCTTATAGGTTTCTCTTTCTCTGCTTGTACTTTGGTTGTGGATGTTCTCCCAGGATTCTGATCTTGGCTGTATTCTCATCTGCTCACTTGGGAGAGCTTGCTCTTTCATTTTCACACCTGGGAAATCTCCTGGCTTTAATTAACTGCATGCTAAGAAATACCTATTTATATCTATGTACACACTCCAACTGCCTACAGGACATTCTCCACTCTGATATTCTGGAGATCTGAATCTCAGCATATCCCAGCCTGAAATTCTTTCTTCTACACCCTTCTCTTGTATTCTTTATCAAGGCTCTAGAACATTACCACCAAAAGATTCTCTCCTTGACCAAACTACTCAGCTCTTCTGAACTGTCTTCTCAAAGAGGCTGACTTTTTGGCTTCTGTGTTTGTCTTTGTATTGTCCAGTTTTAGTAAGAATAATGCTTAAGACAGTTTAATCAGAATCCCTAACCTCAATATCTACTCAAGTCCCTCCTCCTCCAACATCCTCCAGCTGTTATCTGGTCACCTTGGCCTGCTTTCAGCAAGAACGCTATTAGGTTGGTTTAGATAGTATTCTCCTTTACCCCCAGAGTTTCTTCTCAATCATACTTTATCTACTGATCTGTACCCTACTCTCCTTGGTTACAAATTCCCCTTTTTTGTTGTTGTTGTATTTGGAGTTGAGCCTAATCTCTCTCACCTACTAGAAAACCTCTTTGTAATAGTTCCCCTTGAATGAAGTCTACCTTACTTCCTTTAACAAGTGTCATGAATAATTTTTCTTTTTCTTTAACATCATATACCAAAGCTAGACACCGGAACATTCTTAATTTCTCTCTTCCTTAACCTTCACATCCAAATGGACCACTAATTACATTGTTTCAATCTTTAAATCTCTTTTTTCCATCCTCACTGCAATAGCGTTGGTTTGAGTTTTTACCATTTATCACTTAGGATACTGTTAGACTTCCAAACTGTGTGCCTCTAGTTTCACGTACTTCTAAATTAGCCTTCAAAATGCCAACATTATGGGCTAACTAAAATACAAGGGTGTTGTGCCCTGACTTAAAAATCTTCAGGGGCACCCGGGTGGCTCATTCAGTTAAGTGCCTGACTTCTGATTTTGGCTCAGGTCATGGGATCGAGCCCCGCGGGCCCCACATCCAAATGGACCACTAAATTACATTGTTTCAATCTTTAAATCTCTCTTTTCCATCCTTACTGCAATAGCCTTGGTTTGAGTTTTTACCATTTATCGTTCAGGATACTATTAGGCTTCTTAACTGTGTGCCTCTAGTCTCTTTCCCTTTCTGTAGCCATTTGGAGCGCTCTTTTATTTGCTAAATGGGATGCTACCTGCTAATCCACAGAATGGTAATGTAAAAGACAGTTTATAATTTCTTACTTCTTAGATTTCACTAGAAATTAAAAGTTTCTAAGGGTTAAAAATTCTAGTATGTGTAATTAAAACTGCTAGAAATAATAAGGGAGGGTGCCTGGGTGGCTCAGATGGTTAAGCGTCTGCCTTCAGCTCAGGTCATGATCTCAGGGTCCTGGGATCGAGTCCCGCATCGGGCTCCCTGCTCCTTGGGAGCCTGCTTCTCCCTCTGCCTTTCTCTCTCGCTCTGTCTCTCATGAATAAAAAAATAAATAAATAAATAAAAAATAAAAAAATAAGGGAAAGACATTCTATGTGTGGTCAGGGTTGTAAGATTGGAATGAATTTAGGAGTTTTTTTAAAAAGATTTTACTTATTTATTTGAGAGAGGAGAGAGAACTCAAGTGCACGTGGGGGGGGTGGCGGGGGGTAGGGGTTGTGGGGAGGGTAGGGAGAGGGAAAAGCAGACTCCCTGTTGAGCAGGCAGCCAGGATGCGGGGCTTGATCTGTATACCATGCTTACAAGTCTCCAGCAAAGCAATTTTATTTTTATTTATTTATTTTTTAGATTTATTATTTGACAGAGAGAGAGAGACAGCGAGAGAGGGAACACAAGCAGAGGGAGTGGAAGAGGGAGAAGCAGGCTTCCCACTGAGCAGAGAGCCCGATGTGGGGCTGGATCCCAGGACCCTGGAATCATGACCTGAGCCGACGGCAGACACTTAACTACTGAGCCACCCAGGAGCCCCCTAATAAGACCCTTTATTTCAGAATAATTTTTTTTTTTTTTCAGTTTATGACTTCCTTGTCCTGCCTTAAAAATTGTTTTCCTTTAGAGTTCTTGTCTAATTGCTAAATGGGATGCTGCCCAATTTCTGACTTGCTAAATAAAGCCAATTAGATCTTTAAATTTACTCAGTTGAAATTTTATTTAACATTTAGTTATTTTAATTCATTAATTTATGTTTAACCATTACTATTTCAAATAGCTGTTTTACCTTATGCTATCTTAATTTGGTTAAATTGTCAAATTTTATTTTTTTATTTTTTAAATTTTTTAAAAGATTTTATTTATTTGACAGAGAGAGACACAGCAAGAGAGGGAACACAAGCAGCGGGAGTGGGAGAGGGAGAAGCAGGCTTCTCACGGAGCAGGGAGCCTGATGCGGAGCTCAATCCCAGGACCCTGTGATTATGACCTGAGCTGAAGGCAGATGCTTAAACGAATGAGCCCCCCAGGTGCCCCAAACTGTCAAATTTTAAAAACTGTTTTAGTCTTTAGTCTCTGAAGCATATGAAACATTACTGATCTTTCCTTCTTTTCCCCCTAGTTTTAAGACATAACTAATATATACCATTGTATAGGTTTAAGGTGTACAAAATTATGATTTAATATATGTATATAATGTGAAATAATTGCTACAGTAAATTTAGTTAGAATCAGGGCTTTTTCAAAAGTCTTCCCTACTTTGGCTTTTATAGCATTTCTCCTCCTGTGATTGTTCTCCGACTATTTTGTCCTTTTTTTTTAGATCTTATTTCTTTATTTGAGAGAATGAGTGAGAGAGAGAGTGTATGAAGGGGGAGGGTCAGAAGGAGAAGCAGACTCCCTCCTGAGCAGGGAGCCCGATGTGGGACTCGATCCTGGGTCTCCAGGATCATGACCTGAGCCAAAGGCAGTCGCTTAACCAACTGAGCCACCCAGGCGCTCCTTGTCCACTTCTAAGAGTTTTTCCCAGAACCTCCTTCCTTTGCCTATCTCTTAAGTGGTGCTGTTTCTCAAGATTTAATCCTCTGCCACTGTCCTCTACATAGTCTAAAAAATATCACCCACATTTGGGCTCAAGTACCACCTATATGGTAAAGACTCTGAAATCTGTATTTTCAGATACAATCTCTCCCCATGTTCTGAATCTATTGCTTCGGCTTCCTTTTGGATGGCTATGTTCTGCAGACAGCAAGCTCAACATCTCTAGTACTGGGCTGGTTAGCTGCACTCACTTTTTTCTCCCCAAGGTTGCCCACACTGGAAAAATGGAAGTTACTGTTGGTACTTCTTTCCTTCCCAGCTTTCACCATCTGCCAAAAAATGCTGGAGTCTACCTCAACATTTCCTAAACCTGTCCCCTTCCTTCTATTTCTACTGTAATACTTTGGTTTAACTTCTTAACAATTTCAGTTGCTTCCCCACAAGTCACTTTTTTCTGTGCCCAAAAGGGTTTTGAAAAATGCAAATCTGATTAGCATAACTGCAGGTCAGTCTTTTTCTCCAAATGGGAGCTTATATTTCATTCAAACTTGTTATATTTATCTTCGGAATATTAACATTGGGCCTAGCCTATACTATAGTACGCATTTTTAAAAAAAGATTTTTTTTTTAAAGATTTTATTTATTTATTTGACAGAGAGAGACACTGTGAGGGAGGGAACACAAGCAGGGGGAGTGGGAGAGGGAGAAGCAGGCTCCCGGCTGAGCAGGGAGCCCGATGCGGGGCTCGATCCCAGGACCCTGAGATCATGACCTGCGCCGAAGGCAGACGCTTAGACTGAGCCACTGAGGCGCCCCTAAAAAAAGATTTGTTTATTTTAGACAGAGAGAAAGAGAGAGTATGAGCATGTCAGGGGGGGCAGAGGGAGAGAATCTCAAGCAGACTCCCCACCGAGCATGGAGTCCTGATCCCAGGACCCTGAGATCATGACCTGAGCTGAAATTAAGAGTCAGATGATTAACTGAGCCACCCAGGTACCCCACCTATAGTAGGCATTTTATAACTCCTCCGGGCCTCCCCGCCAAGTTTTCCTGCCTATAGCCTTTAAAAACTTTCAAGTCAGTTTGAAAGTCTACAGGTTCAGTGCCCACTCCAACAAAAGAGAGAAACCAAACTGAAAGAAGTGAAGACTTCATCTTAAATGACCTCACACCTGCAGAGTACCTGTTAAAGCAGTCATAATTCCTTATCTTCTTTCCACTGTGTGATGTTACAGAAACCCCAAATTATAATAACAATAGTATCATGAAACTGCCCACTTATCTAATGTTAACTATTTGCTATTTTTGAGGAGTGGGGATTCTTTCTAATACAAAGTAAGTTTTGATAGAATTTGTTAACATGAAAAAAATGTGGGTTACTTGCATAATTTGTGAAATGCATAGGTTTGTTTTTTTTTTAAAGATTTTATTTATTTATTTGAGAGAGAGAGAATGAGAGACAGACAGCATGAGAGGGAGGAGGGTCAGAGGGAGAAGCAGACTCCCTGCCGAGCAGGGAGCCTGATGCGGGACTCGATCCCGGGACTCCAGGATCATGACCTGAGCCGAAGGCAGTCGCTTAACCAACTGAGCCACCCAGGCGCCCCAAATGCATAGGTTTTATTTCCAGATGAGAAAAACAAGTTTCTATTCTGAGTAAAGATAGGATTTTGTATCTTGGAATCTTGAAATGGCATAATACTTCTTGAAGAGCTGAATTAACTAGGGTTTTCCTTCAATTGTTTGTTGTCATATAAACAATACCTTTTGTGTGCAGTTGAGAAGTAGCTTCTTAACTTTTTCTTAATCAACTTTAACAATATTTAAAGGTTACTGAATCAATAATAGAATCAGTATCTCTCTCAGGGATATTGGTCATTTTATGTTTCAAGTATCTTAGAAGCAGGAACTTTCTGAAACCTACTTTTGGAAGTAGACTTTTATAGGCATTTGAGTTCCCCTGAATTTCATGGTGCAGAATGAAAAGTGTGGTTAATAAAAATCTCTTAATTTATCATGGCTACTTAGCCTCAAGCCCCAAATGATACATATCTACTTTTAAGATAGCCATCTCAAATTCCTTATAGTATAAAGAGATATTAAGGGGCTCCTGGCTGACTCAGTCCGAAGAGCATGCAACTCTTGATCTCAGGGTCTTGAGTTTGAGCCCCATGTTAGGTGTAGAGATTTAACTTAATATAAAACTTAAAAAAAAAAAAAGGTATATTAAGTTATCTCAAGTTGAAGGAGGCAATTCTCCATTTAAAATCAAGGATAATTTACTCAGTAATTTATTTCATCATCAATGATATGTGTAGCCTAAGATGTTTAAGTTATTTAAAAAATTACTTCAAATGTTTCTAAGTCAAGGGTATACCAAATTCTCATTTTCCATAATATCTTATTAAAAATTCATTCCTTAAAAGCTACACATTCATTCCATAGAAACTACAAACCACACTTAAGTGTTAAAAAATCTTATTTTTGCTTTTAAAAACTGTTTTGTTACTTACCTGTTCTAAAGTATCCTCTAACCCCATTTTTTTATTTAGAGCTTTATTAATTTCTTCTTCAGTTTGGTTCAAGAGTTCCTTGAGTGGTACCTATAAAATATATAGGAATATGGGTTACATACTATATACCTAGTACAAAATTTCTCATGAGGCATCTACACATTGTGATAGAAGGAGCCACTTTTAGAGGAAAAAAAGTGAAGCCATGATGTTTTTAAACTAAATTAATACATTATAAATAAGGCAAAAAAGTAATTTTTTTTTTTTAAAGATTTATTAGAGAGAGAGACAGTGTTCATGCAGGGGCAGGGGCAAAGGGAGAGGGAGAGAATCTCAAGCAGACTCCCTGCTGAGCGAGGAGCCTGACGCAGGGCTTGATCTTTCATGGGGCTTGATCTTTCGACTCTGAGATCATGACCTAAGCAGAAACCAAGATGATGCTCAACTGACTGAGCCACCCAGGAGTGCCAATAAAACTAATTTTCAATGTAATTTCTATAACTATAGAATGCAACTTGCTTTTGGTTTTGAATACTTGCAAAATTTTAGATTTGCTTATGGATTCTGGAGATTCACTGCTATTATTTAAACATTTTTTATAAGTACACTTATATTAATGCAGTATCTTTCTTGAAAACAATTTATATTTTTCTCTTAATCCTTTTCAACTGTTTAATCTTACAATTATCTGCTTATATTTCTTCTTTCTGCTATTCATTGGAATTCTGTTTTAATAGCACAAGATTTGAAACATAGCATATGTCCACCAGCCAGGACCGGTTGAATAAGCTACACAATGAAGACTCTGAGACTGCAAAAAGAACCAGGAAGATCTCGACATACTACTGCAGAGAGATCGCCAGGGTGGGTTGTTCTGGGAATAAAAGCAAGGTGGGTGTCCAGAACATGCAAATGTTTACCAGTTCATTTAAGAATGATCAAAGTCAGGAACAGCCAGACGGAAAAGATGCATAGGGCAAGGTACTTGGAAGGGGTGCAGAGCTTCCATACCCTCTGGGTGTGCCCTGCATCCCCATGTGTTCACCAACCTTGAAGCTCTTATTGCTTGTATTTCTTATGTTTATCCTCTATTCTACTAATTTTCTTTCAACACAGTACTTCATTGTTTCCCATCATTTTTTTATTGAGGTCAAACTCACACTTCAAAATGATTAAATTGAAATAATTAAGTTAAAATGAATTTAACATAAAACTACCTCTTTTATTTATTTATTATTTATTTTTTAAAGATTTTATTTATTTATTTGAGAGAGAGAATGAGATAGAGAGAGAGAGCATGGGAGGGGGAGGGTCAGAGGGAGAAGCAGACTCCCCGCTGAGCAGGGAGCCCGATGCAGGACTCGATCCCGGGACTCCAGGATCACGACCTGAGCCGAAGGCAGTCGCCCAACCAACTGAGCCACCCAGGTGCCCAAAACTACCTCTTTTAAAGCGTACAGGTCAGTGGCATTTAGTACATTCAGTGTTGTATAAACACCACCTCTCATTCCAAGTGATCTTCATCACCAAAAGAAAACCCTGTGTGTTACTATGTTTTTAGTAGGTCTTTTGAAGTTATTGCTGAGTTTTAATTTTGGCTGCTCCTTTTTGAAAGATGCAATGCCTCTTTAAGAACTCTTCTCCAAATACTACTTGTAACAGTTGGGGTTGCTCCTTCTGGATGCTATTTCTATTTTTATTGTTCTATTAGTATGTAAAACTATTTTCAGAGATCACAATAAAGCCTTTCCCTCTTTTCTTAGAATGTGAATTCTTTTTGTATTGGGTAATTCTTTCTACACTGATTTGATGCAGGTAATTATTTTTCTTTCTTTTTTTTTTTTTTTTAAAGATTTTATTTATTTATTTTACAGAGAGAGACACAGCGAGAGAGGGAACACAAGCAGGGGGAGTGGGAGAGGGAGAAGCAGGCTTCCCGCGGAGCAGGAAGCCCGATGCGGGGCTTGATCCCAGGACCTTGGGATCATGACCTGAGCTGAAGGCAGTCGCTTAATGACTGAGCCACCCAGGCGCCCCGGTAATTATTTTCTTGCATCAGTGTCAAACTACTCAAAATAGTGGGTGCGTAAACTATCTGGCTGCCAGCCTGTCTGTCTACCTGCCTACCTAGCTACTGCTTAAGAAACAATTCAGTAAAAGACTGTATGTTTACTGGGTAGGTTTTTTCTGTTGAAAATGAGTCCAGCTTTATTTAATCAAAGTCTGTTCACCAATAAATTGTGATCTCTGGAAAAGTAGGAATTGTATCTTTCTGGGTATTTCATCTCCAGCACCTAGCTGGTATGGAGCATAGTATGTACTTAATCAATAATTTATTGAATGAATGAATGATTCTCAAGGGAAAAATGCATAGCTTTAGACTTTGACATTCTTTATTCAAAAACTATGTATTTTGAAAAGTGTCATTTTTGAGGGGGCCACTAAAATACTAAAATCTGTGAATAATTGAGAAGTTGCAATAGAACGATTTAAAAATTTTCTCCAAATTACATCATTGGCCACATTTAAAAATTAGGTGCAGATTTTTCATTATTGACTGCTGGTGTTACTTAATGCCCTATTATATTTCATGCCTTCACACATGCCTTCAATGTGTGTCCTTGTGCCTGAAGCTTTTTCCCCAAAGACCATCCCAATAAATACCTCAACTTTCAAGATTTCATTCCAGGTTCACCATCTCTGTGGACACTTTTCTTTCCCCTCAGTTCTGGCAAGAATTGATCTCAATACCATACCTTGTAAACACCTCTAATAAAGCACATATATAGCAATTATTTATTTATGTCTTTCTCTTCTCTAAGTAGCAACTTAAGAGCAAGGGTCAGGTAATTTTTCTCTTTATAATCCTGGTGTCTATATTAAATATAATCAAAGTTTCTTTTGGTTAGCTAAGTAAATAAAGTAGGTAGAGAGAAAGAAAAGGCTTTATAATTCAAAGAGGACGGTACAATAGCGACTTTTAAGTACCAAAACGAAGGAAGATTAAAAGTTTCAGAGTTTTATTTCTATGTTCAGTCCTCAGTTATAAACACGCTGAAGTTTAAACTCTTACTTATAAATAAATGAACAAGACATTAGTCATATCATTTAAAAATCTTTTGAAGTACTCATGATTACTTACATAAACTTGAGCTCTGTATTTGACAAGGCAGTTGGCTCCAGCTTCAGGATTAAACTTAATTTCAAAGTCATAACCTTTGGAATTTTCAGCACCCTTAGGGATAAGTTTTAATTTTCTGGCCAACTTGTGATACTCTGATAACTGTGTTTCAATCTGTAAAAAGAGAACACAAAAAGAAACATTAAAGTAAACCAAACAGCCCCATTCCATATGGTTTTCAATTGACATTTCTGCAATTACACATAAAAATTATAGTATTTTTTGTAGTTTAGTAATTTGGTTTATTTTAGTAGTAAGGGTGGCAGTTTCAAAATAAAATATAAAGGTATATATAAAATAAAAGAATGAAAGGTTTTATTCACACTAAATCTGTGGGATAATTTAAAAACTGTAATTAATTAGTAAGCAACATACCACTGTTCTTTCATTTACCGGACAAATAGTTTGGAATGAGAATCAATATTTAGGTATTAACTAAAATTTACTTTTTAAGGTGTCAGAAAAATTATGAAACCAAACAAAACTTAGTATTGTCAATGTACAAAATAAAATATTTCATTTATCCAAAATAAGTGAAATATAATAATTTAAGTCACAAATGTTATGTTAACAAAAATATTTTAATAACAATTCCATATTTCCTGGTCTCCTTCCCTGTCTTCAGGGCTCTGTTCAAATTACATTATCAGAAAGGCTTTTGCTATAATATAGCCCTCTGAATTTCTCAATCCTCTTTATTTTTATTCATAACACTTACTACTATCTGATATTACTTATTTAATTTACTTTCATTGTAAGCTCCATGAAAACAGTCCCCTCAGGACTCAGAACAGTACTTGGCATTTAGTAGTACTTAATATTTGATTAAATAAACGAATTTGCAGAGTCTAGACAATTTATTTTCATACTGCTTCCTCCATTTAATACACACATAGTTTCTCACCGTTGTTACCTATCCACAAAACTGAACACTTTGAGTGAAAGAATGCAATGAGGGAAGAGCACCCATTGAAACTTGCTTAATCTGTAATTTCCAAAAATTTATCAGCTCTCAAAAGCAATGCTACTTAATATATTACACTTAAGATTTTTTTTAAAGATTTTATTTATTTGCGAGAGAGAGAATGAGAGACAGAGAGCATGAGAGGGAGGAGGGTCAGAGGGAGAAGCAGACTCCCTGCTGAGCAGGGAGCCCGATGTGGGACTCGATCCCGGGACTCCAGGATCATGACCTGAGCCGAAGGTAGTCGCTTAACCAACTGAGCCACCCAGGCGCACTACACTTAAGATTTTTTAAAGTTATTTATTTATTCATTTGAGTAATCTCTACACCAAGAGTGGGGCTCAAACTCATGACCCCAAGATCAAGAGTCGCAGGATCTTCAGACTGAGCCAGCCAGGTGCCCCTAATTTAAGAATTCTTATTAATGAATCAGGAAATAATTTCAACTACTCTAATTTGTAATATAGTAGCTCTTCAGGGATTACTAAAATGTATAGCTCTGTTTGTTCTTTTACTAAATGGTTTTATACGTAGTTGCTTCTGTTCTTCACTAGGATTTTATTTAAATGAAAACAGTTTTCACAAGCCCATGCACTTTACCAGTCTAATTGCAGGGAGAGCAAATGTGTGGCACATTTATTCTTCCCACAAGCAATTCAGACAGTGAAAACTGATCACACATTTTCCTGATCAGCAGATGCTGGCTCTCTATTTCAACATAGAGATCCAGAAGGCTACTATCAGCCAGAGGTGGCATGTGGAATAAAAATTAATTCAGAAAAAAAGATGATGGATCAAATGTTGATGTTAAATTTTTGCATTCTGCTATCATTCTTTAATCTCTTTCATCTAGTACCCTAAGGTTTTCTTCTCACTGTGTATGGCTTACTCTGCCCTAATCAGATCACTGCTTACCTATTTCCCATATAATTTTCTTCTTTCAGCCTGATCCTCCAAAATAAAGAATAGCATTTATACAGCTAATCTTAGCCAACTAAACTCAAGAGCTCACCTGGTCCAGAGATTCATAACTTCCCCATTCCCACACAGTGCTTGAGAGATAAAATATATTAATGTTTGTTGAAGGAACTCATTTCAGATTCACTGATGTAGTTTAACCATACCTCACTTTATTAATAAGGAAACCAAGGCTATGAGAGGTTAAATAACATGCTGAGTTCACACAGATATGTGATGGAAAATCCAGGGTTAAAATACAGGTTTACCAAATTCTAGGTTCAAAGACTTTTGGGATCACCACTACAGTCTACTACTTCTTCTTTTTTAAAAGATATTATGTATTTGACAGAGAGAAAGAGACACAGCGAGAGAGGGAACACAAGCAAGGGGAGGGGGAGAGGGAGAAGCAGTCTTCCCGCTGAGCAAGGAGCCCAATGTGGGGCTCAATCACAGGACCCTGGGATCATGACCTGATGCTTAATGACTGAGCCACCCAGGTGCCCCTACAGTCTACTTCTTATAAATGTCTATCTTTCTCCTTAATACACAGGGACAGAGATTACCTAGAGGGTTAGGATGAGGGAGTAAAGATAGTCAAGGCAAAGCAAAAGTATGGTGAGACAGGGATTAAAAAAAGGAGGCAATGTTTACTGCACATGAAAAATTACATATGTAGGTATGCAAAATACAGATTTTTAAAAATACAAAATAGTTAAAACCTGACTGATTAAGAAACCATTTGTATCATGCCTATAATGTACTTTATAAGGTGACCAGGATGAAAAACCAATATTGTCTCTTTGGGCAAAAAGAGCTGCTTTGTTTGATCTACTTTTTTATTTTAACAATAGTGATAAATATAAGAAATAATGTATTAAGGAAAGTGCTGGAAGTAATAGGATAAAAAATGCCATTACCTCTGGAGCAAAACAGAGACTAAATTTTTCTCAGTGAGGTATAAATTTTAGTACTATACCTACCAATAAACAAACATTGTACCTGAAAATACTAGGGTAGAAAACTTCAAAATTTAATTTTGAAACTCTCTAGTTTATTTTTTCCATTAAAAAAGAGAGAGAGAGAGAGAGAGAGAGAGCCCTTTGAAAGACACGATTTATTACCTTTTCTTAAAAGAGTCTTAACTTACATAATTTTTCTTAGGAATGCAATAGTGTATATAGCAGAAAAAAATCACTTTGGAACTATTTGATAGAAAAATATTATTTGGTCCCTAGACAACCTGTTAACTTATTGTTGTTTTAGAATATACTGGTGTCACATTCATGATTATGCTAAATCATTAAGAAAAAGTTCTTGTCTACTGAGAGCTACATTAAAAGGTAAGAGTAAAGAGTGCACAGCTAGCAAGGCAGAAGTATAGAATATTTATAAGGGACTGCCAACAAAAATAAAGATAAACTTTATCTAGAAATTCATATGGCCAGTATGCCCACTTTCTCAACAATGTTATCTACAAGGATAATGTGCTACCTCTAAAACTGAAATGAAGTCAAATACTTTGATTCTGGTGAAGGTCACTAGTGACTGCTGTTACCAAATCTGACAGAAACTTTTAAATCCCGTTATTGCCTTTGATACTGCTAATTCCTTCCTGACTTCCTTTTTCAGTTTCTGTCCTCTTGACCTCTCTGGCTAGTCCTCAGTTACTTTTAGGCCTCTCTTAAGGGACCTTTGTCCACTTTAAGATGCTGGTGCTCCCTTCCTCCTATGCATTCTTCCTTGGTGAATTCATCTACTCATGTGGTTTCAATCACAATACATTCTGATTTTTACTTAGTCTACAATGCAAACCCTCATATTTTATGCTGAGGTTCAGACTCACAGAACAATAGCCTATTAGAATGCCCCATGGACATAACAGGTTCAGCATACCATCTCTATTCCTGACTGGCCATTTCTCTTCTATGTTGGAGTGAGCGGTACTATTGCTTGCCCCATTGCCCAAACCAGACACTGTGAATGCACCCTTTGTCTTTCATCAAGTCTTATTCCCTCTACCTCCTAAGTAGTCAGAAGTCACCCACTTCTTTGAATCTCCACTAGCATTATCTAAATTCAGCTCATAACTTCTCACCACATTACTGCCACAGATCCTTATCTGTTTTGCTCCCTTCCAATCCATTTTTCACATGACCAAAAATGAGATCTTTCTGAAATGTAGTATCTGTTTAAAAATCTTAAGGGCTTCTTGGAGCTTTCAGAATAAAGCCCAAACTTTTAAATATGAAAAGAATCTTTATTGTCTGGTCTGTGCTTTTTCTCTTGAGTCTTCTCTTTTGCTGTGCCCCTATCCTTTGCTATTAAGCTCCAGCCATATGAAAAGATTCTGATGTCAGAGTACAACACGCAATTTTCTCTTTGGGCTTTCCCATATACTTGTTTGCTGACTCCCCTACCCTTGCCAAGATAACTTACTTACACTTCCCAATTCAGTTCAGGTATTATCTCTTCAAGGAAACCTTTCTAAAAATCACCTCATATATCTTCCCACACCACAGACACTACATCTGGGTTAGGAATACTATATGCTTCCTTAATACCCTGTGCAAACATTTTTTAGAGGTCTGATCTCATGGTCTCATATCAACTAGATTGGAAGTTTCTTGAGGGGAGAGTCTGTCTTTTTATCTTTATTCTTCTAAGCTCAGCATGGGAAGTGGCACACAGCAGATGTTAAACAAATGTTTGAATAGTGACTAGGTAAATGAAGAATCGACTCATATCCTCTTCTAGAATAAAAGGCATGTGATTTATGAACATTATTTTCATGTACTTAGAGACATTTTTGCTTATTTCTTGGTTCACTGCTAAAAAGTACGGTCTACCTTAAATCTGACTGAGAGAAATTGGGGTGTTACTGAATTGACATAAAGGGATGAGTGTGTTTTAGTAAAATGTCAATGTTAAAAAGTTTTAACTCTTAGCCAATTTATTCTACCGACTCAGTTTTTCTTAACAGGGATAGACCTTTACAAATGTCAGCTCTAAGTTGCCACTCTGGAAATGGTATGACATACCGCCTCTTTGCCTCTGGCATATTTTAGCTCTTCATTCCACAACTGCTGTTGTTCAGCTTCCAGGTCCTTGGTTAGTTTATTAATGGTCTGCTGCAGTTCATTTCTTTCATGATTTATTCTCTCGATGTCTGCAACTGAGTACTTCTGGTTATCGACAATATTCTGTAGGCGAGTATTCTCCTGTTTCATTGTTTCATATTCTAGTTCTGCATTAAAGAAAACAAATTTGTTAAGTTCTTTCAATTCCTACAAAGAAATTGAGGCCATTATTTATTTATTTTTAAAACATTGCTGAACCAGATTTTAATTTTTTTAACTCAGTCTCTACACCCAGTGTAGGCTCAAACTCACAACCCCAAGCTCAAGAGTCGTACACTCTACCAACTGAGCCAGTCAGGTGCTCCGATGCCATTATTTAAGAGACTTGATTAATAGGTCTAAATTTCCAGGTTATTTACATGTATATTTTTCTCTTCTCTTTTTGGGGGTGATTCTATTTGATCCCACTTTGGTAATAACATTCCTGAAAGATGATACAATAAAAGTTTTATGTTAGAAACTTACTTCCTTATTGGCTTGCATGATTTTCAGAAAGTGCTACATGAAAAAAATATGGCCTCACACATAATGACTAGGATTAAGAATTATTACACCTAAGAGGGATAGTCTGCCAATGACCACTTCGAATGCTTTTAATATTCCAGCATGATTCTCTGCAATAAGTCAGAAAACCCACAAGTTTTTCACAAATATAAAAATATTTATGTTCAAATACATCACTTTATTCTTATTTCACTGACATTTTCAGTAGTTTGATCAAATATTAAGTCACTACAGCGGTTAAGTTCTTGCTCTATTTACCAAAATTTGTTTGTTTTTTTTAAAGACTTATTTGAGAGAGCGAGCGCACACGCAAGTACAGGTGGGAGGGGCAGAGGGAGAGAGAGAATCTTAAGCAGATTCCACACTGAGCACAGAGTCTGATGTGGGGCTTGATCTTGATCCCAGGACCCCAAAATTATGACCTGAGCTGAAACCAAGAGTCATACGCTTACCTGGCTGTACCACCCAGGCACCCCTCTATTTACCAAAATTTGTAAGCAAGAATGACTATATTATTTTACTAAGACAAAATGGTACTTACAAACAGCAAATGATTATACAAAGGGCAAGAAAAGTTATCAAACTTAAAATATTTGGGGTTATACAGGATGGTGTTTTCCAACCTGTTATTCATAGCTTATAAAGAATAGGATAGTACTTTTCTTTTTTTTTTAAAAGATTTTATTTATTTATTTGAAGAGAGAGACACAGCGAGAGAGGGAACACAAGCAGGGGGAGTGGCAGAGGGAGAAGCAGGCTTCCCGCCAAGCAGGGAGCCTGACGCGGGGCTCGATCCCAGGACCCTGGGATCATGACCTGAGCCGAAGGCAGACGCTTAACGACCGAGCCACCCAGGCGCCCCAATAGGATAGTACTTTTAAGCAGGCTGGGGTAGATGGATGAGAATATGCATGACCAAAGGGGCCAAGACAATCATTCCATGGGCTGACAGGATCAAGATCTTGGCTTTGTTATAACTCATTTGTAGCACTGTACTTGGAAAGTTCCACACTTGAGCTCAAAATAAAAATAGCTGAAGTAAAATTTTATACATTTATCACAGGAATCTGCACAAAAAATCCACAATGTACATTATTCTCTCTCTCTCTCTCTTTCTTCCTTCCTTCCTTTCCTTTCTGTCTCCATACAGTTTTAATAGGTCTCTTTGATTCTTGGCCATGAGTGACTTTAAATAATCATGAAAGTTAAAATATTCAGAACAAAAACATCGTAGGCTATCAAATTATTATCACAAACTAAATCAATCTGGAATGGCAAATGATCGCTAAAATATATCTCTCACCTCTTTAGCTTGCAATTACTGGGAAAAAAATTCTCACAAGAAAAGTAGGAAGTACGAAAATTCTCTTAATAAATACCAATGAGGAAGACAGAATATTATAAAGTATTGATTTAATTGCATTACAAATATTGCTATAATAAAAAATTAGTCTATGGTTTCTTGTCATCATGGAGAACAAACATTAGGGGCCAAATGTAAATTATTTAAAGGCTTGGTTTAGAGAAAATCTAATATATGTAATCAGAGTTATTTGGAAAAAAATAACCTGATTTAAGCAAATACTCCATGTAATTATCTTTGACTTGATGGATGGTTAATATTACTAATACTAAGCATTAAATCAAATATCCTAGGGACTATCTACACAAATCCTATGTGGGACAGACACAGCCTGTAAAATCCTACAAGAATAAAACTGAAGCAGACAAACACCTAGAAAAATAGTACAATAGGTCCATAGAGTTATTCATTTTGCCATCCAATGGCTCTGTGATTTATGAATACGTTGCTTTCCTTCTGGCAGTAGAGAAACATCAATCCATGTGTTACAGTATTTTCAATTTTATGATTATGATTGATACGTGCTTAAGAAAAACAAGATTAGGAACACACAGGATATAAATATGTTTTCTTTAATTGGGCTTTTGCTTCCAAAGAATTGTAGTATTTCCATCTTTTTTTTTTTTTAAGATTTTATTTATTTATTTGACAGAGAGAGACACAGCGAGAGACGGAACACAAGCAGGGGGAGTGGGAGAGGGAGAAGCAGGCTTCCCGCCGAGCAGGGAGCCCGATGTGGGGATCGATCCCAGGACCCTGGGACCATGACCTGAGCCGAAGGCAGACGCTTAATGACTGAGCCACCCAGGCGCCCCTCCATCTTACTTTTCAAACAGCTTAAGCTGCCAAGTGGCTTAGAAGGTAGTGAGGGAGGATAAGACCATTGTAGCAGCCTGAAGCCAGCAGAGAATTAAGAATCTGGCTTATTAATTACAAGGTGGAATAGAATATATATTTATATTAGGCAGCATATGTTTTTAGGTTAGGTCCCTTTTAGCTTTAAAAAATCAGACACCTGAAAACATGTAGCAGGTTGAATAATGGTCACCCAAACATATGAAATCCTAATCCCTGGAATTTGTAAACATCTCCTTATTTGGAAAAGGGGTTTTTGCAGATATGATTACATTAAATATTTTGAGATGAGATTGCCCTGGATTATCTAGTGGGTCCTAAATGCCATCATAAATGTCCTTAAAAGATAGAGGCTATGAGAAATGGACACAAACAGAAGAGGAGACACACATACAGAGAAAAGGCAATGTGAAGATGAAGGTAGAAATTGGAGTGACATGGCCAAAAGCTCAGGAATACCATCAGATAAGAGAAGCTGGAAGAGACAAGGAATGAATTCTCCCCTAGAGTCTTTGGAGGAAGCTTGGCCATAATAAATTTTGGACTTCTGGCCTTTAGAACAAATTTCTATTGTTCTAATCTACCAAATTTGTGGTATTTTTTTATAGCAGCCTCAGAAAACTAATACATGTAGAAGGCATTGAAAACTTGGTGGCCTGCTATAGCCATTCACCATTAAAGGAAAAACAATATGGATGACAAAGCTGTCTCTGTATGTGATTAAAACCCAGGCAGGTCCCCATTCCAGTATGAATGTCCTCTTTTAGCATTGGTTGTGCTTACCTACTCTAGAAATTTCTTCATCAAGCCCATTCAATTTCTGGTCAAGAATGGCTGAATGAGACTCCAAATTGCTCATGTATGCCTGATATTTTTGAACATCTGCTTGTAAGGAAGTTTTCAATTTTCTCAATGACTCTAGACGATTCTTTAAAAGAAAAAAAACCATATTATTCTAATTGATAACCATTCCTTTACTTGAAAATAACACAATATTATTTAAATTCATCTTAGAAAAAGGTGTATTAGCGTTTCCTATCTCTTTTAGAGGAAGCCAAAGAACTAAAAGGTAACTTTGCTGTTATTACCTAATTAAGAAGATGTACTTTTCAGGAAGTCAGTTTGGGATACAAAAAGTCAAGGGTCAGAATTAAAAAGCACAAACATTTAAAATCTGATATTTTACAGAACAGTCTGGGCACTTCAGTAATATAACACCCAAAATAAAATTAGGTATCTGGATATTATCATTTAGCTTTTAGAAAGCCCTTAGAATACAGTATATTACATAAACCCACTTATCACCATTCCCTTTTCACTAACTACATAACTCAGGACTTCTTGTAAATTGTGCTCCCTAAAGGTATATAACATGGGGATCTTGTTCAAAAGATCTTTTTGGTCTTATGTAAATAGGTAAGACTCTTTCATCATATTCTGAACACCATTAGTTCAAGACTGATAGATCACAAGGGAAAACAAAGCTCTAGAGATACCAAACATGTTTTCATGGGGAGTTCTATCCTATGTAAAAAAATTAATTTTTAAGAAGCTTATTTTGTTATTTTATTTATTTATTTTTTAATAAAGAAACAGCTGGTATTCTTTAAGGAGATCCAAGAGTCCAAAAGAGCTAAGTATATAAGCCTATTGATGAAATAAGCATGTTTACTAACCGGTTCTTTTTCTCTTTCTTGTTCCAATCTTGCAATCTGTTCATTCAATGCTTTGTTTTTTGCTGCTAATGATTCCAGCTTGGAAGCATCAACATTAAATAAATCCTCTGGAGAGAAAACCCCAAAACTTAGTAAGATCTCAATTCTGCCTAGAAACATTTTTCCCCAGGTCTTCACCATTGCTGTCTCCTTACTTCCTTCTTGGTCTCTGCTCAAAATGCTACCAGTTAAGGATATCCTACCCTCTAAAATAGCAAACCTTTCCCTTCACTACACTTTCTACCCTCTTACTTGCTTTATTTTTCTTCATAGCACTTATCAACCTTTGATTTATAGTTGTTTGATTATTTTCTGTAGTAGAGGTAACCTCACAGGGCAGGGATTTTCTATCTCTTATTCATTACTCTATCCTTTGTGCCTAAATAGTGGCTTGCCCACTGTAGATATACAATAAATACTGTGTGAGTAAATGAATTCACTAAATGCTTTTTATATTAGATCACTATGAATTTTCCTCTTTCAAAATGAAACTTCATTTACCTTGCTCCTTTTCTTATGTCGACAAGCTGAAATTGTCCTATTAGTTCAGGAAGATATGTCCAATGGGAACATAGGAGAAGTGTTTTTACCTTTTGTGCCAATACTGGCAAGGTGATAGTCTCCTGTTTTGATTGATTTCATTGGAGAAACAGTTTTACACATCTTAAATTTATCTGTTTTACCCACCATTCTACCATTTTACATATAAGACTATTTCAATAAAAGAAAAAAACAATTAAATTAATTCCTCTGGAACATTTTAGAGTTAGCTAGTAAACACTGAATGTCCCTAGGTTAAAATAGAGTGGAAACATAAACAATTTCTTTCTTTGGAAATATAATAGTCCATTAACTGTGTGCCACACATTTTGAAGGGACCTTAGGTCTTTTGATTAATTGGTACTTTAATTTCTCAAACAGTAAAGCAAGAATATCATAGGAATAACATTCGCTGATTATCTTCTGTGTTCCTGGTAGTGTGTTTGATACTTTATGTACATGGCCACCTAATCTTGCAAAACTTTGTTAGACAGGTTAAGTAATCTATTAAAGTCACGTAGCCAGGAAGAGGTTTTGCCTCAGGTCTGACTCCAAAATTGGTATTCTTCTGCTTAACTATCACTTCTCTTCACCAAAGAAACAATGAAGACAAAAATTAGTAGGCATCCAAACACATTTAGAGTAGCTCATATAAACACTGGGTGTGGTAAAATGAGCTACAACTCCACGAACAGAGTTTAATACATGACTAAGCAAGCACACTAGGAATGAGAACACTTACTCAACTTTGACTGCAACTCTGCATTCATCTCTTCAAAACTGTCAGCACCAGTCATGAAACTCTCATAGCATTTTATGGTGTAGTCCAAAAACAACTGATTGGGTTAAGCACATTAAGGAAAAAAAGCTATTATTCTCTATTTAGTTTGTTTCATTTTTCTAAGTGAAAATTTAAATTTGAATTAAAAAAAAGTCAGGAATACTAAGTAGTTATAAGAACTCCTATAAATGAGACACAAACCTAGGATATATAATTAATTATGCTGCACAGACTTACTCCGTCTGCTACTTCTAATGTGAATGAGGATAATAAAGAACACTTAAATTTGGATAAAGGTTAAAATTAGTAAACGGTAAAGAAACCATACCTCCAGAATTTTGAGGTCAAACAAGGAAGCTTATTAATAAATATAATTCAACATAAAATGCACATTCATCTTTATGCAATCAACCTTATGAAAAACTTAAATGAACTGATGATGATCTAAGTCCAATTAAACTAAGTCTAGCTGTGAAAATCAGAATGAAGGCTATAGTTACACTGTAACTTCAGTCTAAAAAAATGGCATGGTTAGTAGAGATCCAAATAGCAGAATATTAGCATTCTTAATATTTATCCAAGAGAAAGTAACACTATATTCTGCAGTTATGAGGTGTTTCGGTCACTGAAGATGCATGCTTTGTCAGGAGGTGAGGATGGCTGATAAATAAATATCCCTCAAGACAAATCAATTCCCTTTGTGCTGATTCTCCGCCAACTAACCAACCTTTGTATTACTTGGTTGATATGGAAAGGTTACCCTGAATAGGCAGTATGAGTATTCCTGTAACTGGAAAGGTATACCACTGATGATAAAATAATACATTTTCATTCTATTTCAGATCAGTCTCTTGTGAATTTGGTGACAGTGAATCAGTTTAAGCTTTGTTAATTTTGATTTTGCAGATTAAAAAACAAATTAAATTTCTGCAGTCAAATGCTCTGCTACTAACAAATTGAGTTTCTGGATCCACAAAGGTGAGGCTCATAATTTGGTGAAATTGGGCACTTTGATAACCTTCTTTAAAATATTTTTTTATAATATTCTATACAGAGCAGCACTTTATAATTTCCAAAGTGCTGCCCTTTATATTGTTATTTGAAATAATAGCTAAAATAGCAAGAATAACTTACTGGTTTAACCTGTAGGATAAACGTCAAAAAATTTAATATTTAACAAGTGTTGTATTTGGCTGCAAAATGAGGTACAGATAAATTTAGTCCAGTGCACATATTGCAACATGGGAGGAGAGTTCTCTCAAGAGTAGGATCAAAGGCTTTCTAACTGCTTCTCCAGCAGGGGACATTGCTGAAATAGTAAAAGGTATGGTTACTCTGTTTAAAAAAAAAAAAAAAAAAGTAATGAAAAGTAGTAATAAAAAATGAGACTAAAGTTCTTTGCCACTTTTTTTTTTTTTAATGTCAAATGCTCCAAAGAGTGTAGATTAGAATTAGCACAGAAAATAGTTTTTCTTTTTAGGGACATGCATGGTGATCGATCTTTTACATGTGCTAGGGCACATTAATGTTTAACCTCAATATTATAAATCTATTCCTTGGAGTTGGTGTTTGCTCTATTTAGACACATAAATTTGCTTATTTTAGGAAATAGGGTGGGGTCAGTTACATAGTTTAGGCTCCAATAAAGTATGGCTTGGGAACCAACTTAGACCATGTTTACTTTTATCTCAATCCCTTTTGGAAGTGGTAACTCAGATCTAAGTGGTAATATGCCTAAATAAAAGGCCAAAACAAAACATAAGACCCACATGTAATATTTAAGACTCAAAGACTTATGTTGCCAGTATTGATATCATTCTAAAAGGTACGGGAGAAAAGAAATGTTACATTTATATACAAAACAGTAACATGTTATGATTTAATTCCAATTTCCGTGCATGTTTTACTTACTTAACATTTTATTAAAAAAGATTATTTTAGAGAGAGAGAGAGAGCGAGCGAGTGACTACGCAAGCATGTGGCTGCACATGTGAGAGGAGGAGCAGGGGTGAGGGAAAAAGTCTCAAGCAGAATCCAAGCTGAGCGTGGAGCCAGATGCGGGACCTGATCCCATGACCCGGAGATCATGACCTGAGTTGGACACTTAACCAACTGTGCCACCCAAGTGGCCCACTTAGTTACCATTTTAAATTTCTATGCCTACTTAATTTTAAGAAATGACAATGTGATTCCAAGAATAAATCTATTTATGTTAAAAAAAATTCAATTTTAGAAGTTTTTTGGGAAGCAAAAAGACTCCACTAAAGAGTATATTAATTTTTTTTTAAAAAATATTTTTATTTATTTTTGCGAGAGAGAGAGACAGTGCGTGCGTGCACGTGCACGCACAAGCGGGGGCAGGGGCAGAGAGAGAAGCAGAGCCCCTGCTGAGCAGGGAGCCTGGGGCAGAGCTTGCCCTAGGACCCTGGGATCATGACCTGAGACAAAGGCAGACACTGAGCCACCCAGGCGCCCGACTATATTAATTTCAATAGTTACACAGTTAATAATACCAAGATAACTATAATGTTCGTGGTAATGTAAGGTACCTTATTATGCATAATTCCATCTTCAGTTTCTTCTCCCCAAGGCTGTCCATCATCAAATAAAGGTGAGCTTTCTTTCATGGCATTATGTAACTAGTAAGTACACAAGCAACATATTTAAGTTGATAAAATGTGAGAAAAACACATAGCTTTCATGTTTTGTAACATTTGTTTTAGTGTCATTTTTAGAAGCATTTACATTACTGCATGACAAAGTCTCTAGAGAGGTCATTTTATTGAGCATTAAAATGTAATCCTTCTAATATTTTAGTAACTAAATCCATTAGAATTAAAAAAGGATGGATTCCATATTTAGTTCTATTAAATATGCTGATCTTTATGCTACTATTAATTCATTAAGAGCATATACACACATTTTAATGCAACTCTGAGAATCTAAAAAAAAAAAACTGCCACATAAAAGGTGAACCAAAAAGGATTATTTCTTTTCTATGAACTCAAGTTTGGTGCTTAAATGTTATCCACAGACTGCTTCAGTGTGTATAAAATGAACTTCAGATTCGTTACAATATGAAATACTCAGAAACAGAATTGTTTAAGCTTGAAAGTGATAATACATTACAGCAAAAACAGTCAGATGTTTATAAAGGAAAATTGCTAAAGGTTTTTAAGGCAAATAAATTCCATTTTGGAGCACCTGTTTTTATAATTTTTTTTTTTTTTTTCTTTAATGAGATAGAGAGCATGAGAGGGGGGAGGGTCAGAGAGAGAGGCAGACTCCCTGCTGAGCAGGGAGCCCGACGTGGGACTCGATCCCGGGACTCCAGGATCATGACCTGAGCCGAAGGCAGCCGCTCAACCAACTGAGCCACCCAGACGCCCTTATAAATTGTTTTAAAAATACCACCTTCCAAACATGAAAAAATAACTAGAGTGTAAATGAAACTGATATGAAATGTAAAGATGTAAATGTATATCTAGTATAATGCACACTAAGCTTCTAAGAAAAGCACCATGCATTAGGAATGAAAAGGAGAATGCAGTTTCTGCTAAAAATATTTCATTAATTTTTCTTATCCTAGGACTTACATATCAGATTCCTACGTTCTTAGCCCGGAGTTGCTTGCCATATCTACTTCTTTCCTATTCCAAAGATACTCATATAAGACTCATATAAGAGTTGAAAAGAGCTCGGCTGGGGCTTTGATCATCTGCAGAGCCAAGTCAGCAACCCCATCTGGCTGGAGTCTGGTGCCCAGGTTTGCCTGATTAGCTTCCCGAGAAGAATCTTGCCAGTCTTGGGGTCTGTTCTGTCTCTTTACTCCATTCTGGTAGGGAATCTAATCCATAGCCCTGCCCACTGCTGAATATAGCCTCCAACCCTGCTAATCAGGAAACCTTACCAGAGCTCATGGGAATCTCAATAGCTACCCTCTAGCCCCAGGTATAGCAGCAATTGAGTGGAGAACCTGCTCAGTGGCTCTGCTTCTGCAGACCCAAGACAGTAGCCCTGTTATCTGGGGAGTTAAGCATGCAATTCTCTCTGATTTGATTCCCAAAAAGCCTTGCTGGTCATGAGGCTTGGTCTGAAGCTCCAGGGGGACAGGGAAGATAATTTATGGTGCTGTCCAAAGCTGAATACAGTCTCCAGGCCCACCTGACCAGAAAAACCTAACCAGAGCACCTGGGTATATGTGTAACCTACCTGACAACTCTGATTAGAGTGGCATTGGAGTGGAGAGTCTGGCTGGTGGCCCTATCATCTGCAGGGCTGGGATGGTGGCCTTGTTAGGCCAGGGAATTTGGAGTTCTGCTTAATTTGAACCCCAAACAAGAGCCTTTCTAATCTTGAAGCATGTATGAGGGCCCCCTCCCAGGTGTGGAAACTAAATTGCAGTTTTGCCTGCTGCTTTTTACAGCCTTCAGCCTGCCTGACCAGGAAACCTAACCAGAGCATATGCGATGCTGTGTAGCCCATCCTACAGCCCTACTTACAGTGACATTTGGAGAGCACAGCTCATGGCCTTCCTTGTATGTAGAGCAAAACCAGTGGTGGCTCCTTCTATTCAGGGAATTCAGCACATACTCATACCATTGGTTTGTGACTCTAAACAAGCCATGCAGGCTTTGGGGCTGTTCTGTTGCACCATGAGGGCAGGGAAGCTAATTTACAGCACTGCCTATTGCTGAGTATGGTACTCAGTCCCAACTATCCAGGAGATCGTGGCGCCTAACCTATAGTCTCATTTGGGCAGGGAACCGTTCTCAGACAGTAGCACTTCCCCCTCTCCCCTAACCTCACAGCTTGGGCAGTGACCTTTCCCAAAACTAAACCCTGATATAAGCCCCACCTGCCCAAGTACGTTACCAGCTGAAACATCTAAACCCCCATCTGAGCTGACTGGTAAAGAACTGTCTCTACCAAAGAGAACCTGTCAAATGTGGAAGAAGAGACCACTTACTCAAATGTGCAGGTACCATCATAAGGAATCAGGATCATGAAAAATAAGGTAAACATGACTCTACTAAAGGAAACTAATAAAGCTCCAATAACTAACCCTACAGAAATGGAGATCTATGAACTAATTCAGAATAATCCTCTCAAAGATGTTTAGTAAACTATAAGCACATACTAAACAAAATTAGAAAACAATGTATGAACAAAACAAGAAATTCAACAGAGAAATTAAAAAAAAAAAAAGAATCAAACAAATGAGAGCTGAAAAAAAAAGACTGATCTAAAGAATTAAACAGAGAGCTTCCAAAGCAAAGTCAACCATGCAGAAAAAGCAGTCAGTGGGCTAGAGGACAGGACATTTGAAATTATCCAGTCACAGAAACAGAAAAAAAGAATGAAAAAGAGTGAAGAAAGCCTATGGGACTTATGGATCATCATCAAATGATACAGTATCTGCATTATGGGAATCTCAAAAAGAGAAGAGAAAGAGAAAGGCACAGAAAGTATAAAGCAATAAGAGACTTAAAGCAATGAGATGAAAGTATAAAGTATAAAAAGAAAGTATAAAGCAATAGGAGACTTAAAGCAATAAGTCCCAAATGTAGGAAGAAAAATGGACATCCAGATCCACGAAGCCCACAGGACCCCAAACAGGGCTATGTTGAGACATATTAAAATTAAATTGTCAAAAATCAAGACAAAGAATTTTGAAAGCAGCAAGAGAGAAGGGAGAAGTTACATACAAGAAAACCCCCATAAGACTATTCGTGGAATTCTCAATAGAAACTTTTTAGGCCAGGAGAGAAAGGGATGGCATATTTAAAATACTGAAAGGAAAAAACCGTCAACCCAAAATACTGTATCTGGCAAAACTGCCCTTCAGAAATGAAGGAGAGATATAGACTTTCCAAAATAAACGCTGAGGGAGTTCACCACCACAAGACCTGCCTTACAAGGAAAGTTACAGGGAGTTATTTGAGTGGAAGCAAAAGGTGCTAATTAACATTGTAAAAACATATGAAGGTAATGTAAAACTCACTAGTAACAATAAACATACAAAGTCTGCTTTTCTAATATGGTGGTGTGTAATTCACTTATGACTCTAGCTTAATAGTTAAAAAATAAATGTATTAAAAAGAACTATAACTGCAATAACCTGTTATTGGAAACACAATATAAAAAAGTATGTAAACTGT
>NW_023270854.1:51481167-51643535 GCF_011800145.1 Mirounga leonina | reverse complement strand
CAATAACCTGTTATTGGAAACACAATATAAAAAAGTATGTAAACTGTAACATCAATAACCTAAAATGTAAAAGGGAGAAGTGAAAGTGTAAAATTTATGAATGTTATTGAAGCTATCAGTTTAAAATAGAATGTTATAGCTGTTATTTTTGTTTTTGTTTTTTAAATTAGGCTCTACACCCAACATGGAGCCCAGTGTGGGGTTTGAACTCATGACCCTGAGATCAAGACTTGAGCGGAGATCAAGAGTTGGACGCTTAACCGACTGAACTATCCAGGCACCCTGAATGTTATAGTTTTAAAGATATTTTATGTAAGTCTTATGATAACTACAAGGGAAAAACATGAAATAGATACATAAAAATGATAGTCAAAGTATGCTGATACCAAATATCATCAAATTTCAAAAGAAGATAGTAGAATAAGAACCAAGCAGAACAATAGATCTACAAAATGGTCTGAAAACTATGAACAAATGGCAGTAAGTCCTTATCAATGGATAATTAAGTGTAAATGGATTAAACTTTCCAACCAAAGACACAGAATGACTGAATGGACAAAAACAAGATCCAAAAATAGGCTGCCTACAAGAGACTCACATTAGTTTTAGAGATCCAGACTGAGAGTGAAGGGATGAAAAAGATATACCAGGCAAAATAGACTTTGAATGAAAAGTGGTAGAGGGATATGGAGGGCTCAGTTGTTAAGCCTCTGACTTCGGCTCAGGTCATGATCCCAGGGTCCTGGGATCGAGTCCCGCAGCGGGCTCCCTGCTCAGCAGGGAGCCTGCTTCTCCCTCTCCCTCCCTCTCACCTGCTGTGCTCTATCTAATAAATAAATAAATAAAATCTTAAAAAAAACCAAAAAATGAAAAGTGGTAGAAAGAGACGACAAAGGTCATTATATAATGATAAAAGGGTCAATCCATCAAGAAGATAAAACATTTATAAATATTTATGCAACCAACATGGGAGCACCTAAATATATAAAGCAAATACTAAAAGAACTAAAAGAAATAACAGCAGGGGCGCCTGGTGGCTCAGTTGTTAAGCGTCTGCCTTCGGCTCAGGTCATGATCCAGGGTCCTGGGATCGAGCCCCACATCGGGCTCCCTGCTCCGCGGGAGGCCTGCTTCTCCCTCTCCCACTCCCCCTGCTTGTGTTCCCTCTCTTGCTGTGTCTCTCTCTGTCAAATAAATAAAATCTTTAAAAAAAAAAAGAAAAAAAGGAAAAATAAAGAAAAAAAAGAAATAACAGCAATACAATAATAGTTGGAAGACTTTAATACCACACTCCTTTTTTTAAAAAATTTTTTTTCTTTTTAAAGATTTTATTTATTTGACAGAGAGAGACACAGCGAGAGAGGGAACACAAGCAGGGGGAGAGGGAGAGGGAGAGGGAGAAGCAGGCTTCCCGCGGAGCAGGGAACCCGATGCGGGGCTTGATCTCAGGACCCTGGGAGCATGACCTGAGCCAAAGGCAGACGCTTAATGACTGAGCCGCCCAGGTGCCCCTAATACCACACTCTTAACAATGGTGAGATCATCCAGAGAATAAATAAATAGCAATTTGAACAACACTACAGACCAAATGGACTCAACAGACATATATAAAACATATCCAACAATAGCAAAATATACATTCTTCTCATGAGTACAAGGAAAATTTTCTAGGAGAGATCATATGTTAAGTCATAAAACAAGTCTTAGTATGATTAAAGAAGAAGTCATACCAAGTATCTTCTCTAACCAAAATGGTATGAAAGTAGAAATCAACAATAGGAGGAAAAGTGGAAAAGTCATGGGAACATGGAAGTTAAACATCACTCTCTCTCATGAACAACCAATGTAACAAATCAGAAATTGAAGGGGAAATGAAAAAGTATCTTGAGACAAATGAAAATGGAAACACAACATATCAAACTTATGGGATGTAGCAAAAGCAGCTTAAAGAGGGAAGTTTGTAGCTATAAATGCATACATCAAGGAAACAGAAAGATCCTAAATAAGAACCTAAATTTACACCTCAAGAAACTAGAAAGACCAAAGTAAGTCCAAAGTTAGCAGAACGAAGGAAACAATAAAGATTATTTAAATACAAAGAAGTAATAAAAATAGGTAAAAAAGTGGAAGAATCTTTTTTTTTTTTTTTTTTTAACATCAGAGACTAAAGGAGGCCATCCTAAATCTGGCTAAATTTTTAGGATTCTGTTAAGTGGGAAAGATAATTAGAACAAGAAACCTATGATGTCTCATTGATTCTTACAATCTCTCATTGATTCTTATAGTGTTCAGTTCTACCACCTCAAGCAAACCAAGATAGCAAAGAGGAAATTTCAACCTATATAATAGACTTGGAGGCATCTCAAGAGGTCCCTCCCCAACAGAAGCCAAAGCAGGTACTCCATGAGCTCCTGCATCACTGTGGAAATGCTGTCTCCTAACCACAAAAGAATGACATAAGTTGTTTAGTGAAACAAGGGTAAAGTGTTCTATTGACAACAGGAGTATTTGGTGGTGGGAAAAGAGAGGTAGTTACCCAATGTCGATGGATATCGCTGAGGAGAGACAAACTGAATGCACAGATGTTATACATTAAGTTCAGTAAAATGGTATTGGATTTCTACTCTTATCTTGACAATGGTGGTGCTGAAAGTACTGAGATGTCTTCTGGGTCAAAAATCCATCCACTTAGTGCCTGCCTATATTTTGTTAAGGGACTGTCAATGGACAAGAGAATGTCAGGAGGACAGTATTAGTTTTAAGGATTCCAGCACTAAGGACAGGAACTCGGAAACTATGAGAGACTGAATTAGACTAGATAAAGATCTGTATTTCTCAACAGTCAAAATACAGCACATAAATCAAAAGGGAAAAAATATTTGTACCATATCCATACGAGCTAATTACCCCAGTTTGACTCTTTTTGGTGCTCCTACAAATCAATAAGAAAATAGAAAAATGGCAAAAGACACAAATAGGCAGTTGTAATAAGTGTGAAATATGTTCAAGTTGAGAAAAAGATTGCAAATATGAAAAAGTTTTCACTTGTTCATTTAAAATATTGATAAACTTAATATATAAGCAGTTTAATTTATAAAGATTAAAATATACATAATAGGACCAAAAAACCCCACAAGAAATATCAATGACAAACCATACAAAAAGACAATTGCTTTAATAATATATATATTAAACAAGCTATTTTTTCACCTTTCAAATGGTAAAGATTTTAAAACAATGATGTTTTCGGAAAATGCATATGCTCATACATTGCTGAGGAGCTTTTAACTGGTGCAAGTTTTCTGAAGGGAAATTTGTCAATATATATATCAAAAGTTAAAAAGAAAAACCCACATAATTTGTGCAGCAAAAAAGGCACCTTTAAAACTATAGCCCAAGGAAATGTTTTAAATTGTTGTCTCTGAGTTGTGGGATTATGGGTATATCACTTTCTGTGTATTTCTGTATTTTCCAAAACTTTTTGCAATGCATATGGATTTTAATTAAAAAAGGGAAAAAAAACCAAAGTAATGTTATGTATATAATGGGGGAAATAATTTCCTACTTTTTTTTTTAAAGCTTTAAAACCTCGCAAAAACAAATAATTTCCTTGCCAATGTGGTAATTCCTCTCACCTCGAGAAGCATTTGTTAATAGTCTGAAGAATTTAAAATCAAATGTGCTTTGAAAAATGAAAACAGATGTAGACTTTAAGATAACTGGCAAAAGACAGACTGAGAGAGAAATAATACTATCTCAAGGAAAAAAAAAAATCTTTCCTATATATACATTTTAAAATGAAAAATCAAATACCTTGATGCAGTCTATGAGCCAAACCAAGGCGGCCACAATATGTGGCCATGTATGAGGGGCCCCCACTGTATACATGGAGCTTTTGGATAATGCAAAAGGATACCTATGAAAAGTTAGGAAAAAAAATAGAAGCCAACAATGTTAATTTTGTGAAAATAAGACTAAATTAGGCAAGTTACATTAGAAAAATTCCACATATATACCAACAGTCTTGACTTGTTTAGAAGATATTTATTAAGATTTTGTTCTTGGTCATCTTACTCTGAAATGATTTTGTGTATTTTTTGGTTTCTTCTCTTTGTACGTATATCCCTAACACTGCAGAACTTGATTTACAACCAGTATGTTGGACTCCTCTCCTAAAAAATTGTTTGTTCCCTCAAATTCAATGTACTCCAAATAAGCCACATGTGTATACTCTTCATCCTCAAATCCATTCCTTCCCGTGTTTACTCTACACAGCCATTCTTGACTTCATCCCACCCCATTTTCTCCAGGCCTCCAATCCTGTCTTTTTTGCTTCTATTAAATCTGTGGTATCCAGTCCATCCTAGCTATTCCTCGTCACTTCAGTATTTGGAAAGCCTTATGAACTATCTTCTACAGTTCAGGAATAACCTCCAAACAGTGGTTTTTCTTGCCTTTAAATTTATCCTAAGATATACTGCCCACAGTGACCATCTTAAAATATATGATTTCTCTCACTCAGAATCTTTACAAATCAATTGAGTCTGATTCTTCTCTGTGTTCCTACAATCTCTTAAGGCTAATAAGAAATATAACATACAAACCCAAGATCTTTAAAGATTCTTGGAACCTCTTCTTCAAACTTTGTGTCAGGAAGTTCATACGAAGGGCACAGGAAGCCATAAAGAAAAGTGAAGATCTTTAGGAAGTCTTTAACAGAAGGAGCTTGTAGAGATTTCATGGATACACTATATGCATAACCATTTTCTGTAAGAAACTACAATAATTTTTAAGAAACATCAAACATTTTATAATAGAAAAATTACTGGAAAATACTTAAGAGAATATAAAATACCTCACAGAGTTGTCGAATACACTGCTGAATGAATGCTTTGTCATTAAGTGGTCGTGGGTCCTTGATTTTTTCAGAACTGGAAAATATACCAAATTGACTATTCCGAGATCCATGTCCACTAGTTCTGGAAATATAAACAGTCAAAACTATTTCAGTCTGTGGTCAAGTCTAAATTATTTCAAGGTGATTTTATATTTTACTAGCAGCAACAAACATTAAAGTTCAATTATTTTCTCTTATTCAAAGCAGAGAAAAAGAGCAAATAATGATAACTATAAAATGAGGTAGGAAGAAAAATGCACTGTGGTGCATTGCATTCCTAACACATCCACTATCACCTAAGAGTGTATTTTGAGTCCACTAGATCTTCTGTACAACCATTCTCCAAGTCTATTCAGTAACCCAAGTCCTTTCGCCATCCTATTTAGCCTTCCACGATTGCTCCTTCACTCCTAACCCTTTCATTTGCCATCATTTCTTGTGGGAAAATTGTTTTTGAGATGTTAAAATGGGCAGTGTATGCTTTTTCTCTTAAACGTTTTTGTGTCATGCAATATTATGTATCTGATTTTTTTTTTTTTTAGTATTTATTTATTGACAGAGAGAGAGAGACAGTGAGAGAGGGAACACAAGCAGGGGGAGTGGGAGAGGGAGAAGCAGGCTTCCCGCGGAGCAGGGAGCCCAATGTGGGGCTCGATCCCAGGACCCTGGATCATGACCTGAGCCGAAGGCAGACGCTTAACGACTGAGCCACCCAGGTGCCCCTATGTATCTGATTGCTATTTACTATAAATTTACATGGTGCAACTTTTTAGTCATTAATGGATAAAACATATGTGCTCCATTTTAAGCCCTTCCTCTGCAAAACAAAACTTAATTTGTTTGTATTTTTATAATGGTTTCTTTTGCCTAACTTTGTGGCCTGATTTAGCTACCAACTGCAGTTTATTAAATATCCTTAGAATAACAATTTTCCTTATTGAACAGATGCCACAAAACTGAGTTGCAATGAACACTGCTGTAATATCTGAACTCTGTTCATCAGAGTTCTATTTGTCCCTGCAAGTTTGCTTACTGCTTTCAACTTCTCTCCTGCCAATGCTCTAAAAGTTCTTTAGCTTGGGCCCTCTCACTCCACAGCCCAGATTGGCTATTTTCTCCCCTGAGAATTTGCTAATTTGAGAACCACTTTTCTACATACTGCTATTACTTAATCTTTAATTTTTTTTTTTTTTTTTTTACCCAAAAGGAATACATGTATAGACTCAGCTCTTATTCTACACAGAACTGCACTGTTAGATATCTTTTTAAATTATAAGAGAAATAAATAAATAAAATCTTTAAAAAAAAGGGCGCCTGGGTGGCTCAGTTGGTTAAGCGACTGCCTTCGGCTCAGGTCATGATCCTGGAGTCCCGGGATCGAGTCCCGCATCGGGCTCCCTGCTCGGCAGGGGGTCTGCTTCTCCCTCTGACCCTCCCCCCTCTCATGCTCTCTCTATCTCATTCTCTCTCAAATAAATGAATAAAATCTTTAAATTATAAGAGAATTTCCTAACCAGTCAAAATACTGCATCATTCAATTTATAGCTTAAGGGCACAGGGTCCAGAATCAGAGTCTGTGGTTTCAAATTCTGTCTTAAAATTACTTAACCTCTCTGTGCTTCAATTCCTTTTCTATAAAATGGATACAATAATAGTATCTATTCATAGGGCAGTTCTGAGGATTGATTAAAAGAGTTAATACAGACAAAGCACTTATAACAACGTCTGGCTTATAAAAATGCTCAGCAAATGTTAGATTTTATAGTAATTATCATCATTATCTGTGAAGTTCACCACTGAGAGAAGAGTTAGATTACAAAAATGCCTTAAGATTTTTCACCAACTGGAATGAATATCAGAAAGAGCTTAATTTGGTTTCAAGGCAAAGACTTTTCTAAGGTAACAAACATTTCATCTCTAAATATTTTCAAAACAATTGAACAGGTTTGCCTTAAAACAGTTATATTTTGTTTTGGTGAGATAAAAGAACAAATTATTTTTTCAATTTTGGGGTTGATCATTCCTTAAAAAATAAATTTTATTGAGGTGTAATTTGCTTAGAGTAAAATGTACCTGTTTAAAGTGTACAGTATGATGAGGTTTGACAACGTATATACCTGTGCAATCTCTGCCACAATGAAGACATAAAGATATTGAACATTTTCATCATCGCAAAAGTTTTTTACTCCTTAACATTCAATCCTTGCCCCACCTTCAGCACAGGCGACACTGATCTATGCTAGACAGTGGTTTTCAAAGTGTGATCTTGGGGATCTGAGAAGACAAAGCTATTTTCATGCTGAAAAACTAAGATGTTATTTGCCCCTTTCATTCTCATTTTCTCATGAGTGTACACTGGAGTTTTTCAGAGGTTGGCTACATGATGTATGATATTTTAACAGACTGAATGGGAAGCTGATATGAGAAGCTAGCTATCTTCTATTTTGCCAGATGTTAAAGAGATTTGCAAAAATGTAAAACAACATCACTTTTATTACTGAAATAGTTGTTTTTGGGAAAAAAAATTCTTTTACGTTAAAGGTATGTTATTTTTGTTAACACGTAAGGGGTTATTATTATTTTACATTCAATGAATACATAATTAAAAACTTTCCAGTTTTAATTTCTAATATTGTTAATATCCATAAATACAGCCCACAAAATGAAAGCTCTTTGGAATCTTAATATTTAAGAGTATAAAAAAGCCTGGGACTAAATTGTTGAACTAGATGATGGTTCCTCCGAATTTTAAAATGCTATGATTCCATACTATCTGAAAGCTAGGTGTAGAATTTTCAATCAACTATTCACTTATAACATGAAATAGTGGTCTGAATGTGCTGATATGTCTCTTAGCACTATCTAAAACAGATATAACCATTTCACCATTTAAAATGGAAGAAAGCTAGCTTTTAACTTTCTTTTGTGAGGGAATCATGCCATCCTATTTTTTTAAGAATCCTTTCATTAAAACTAATAAAAAATATCATTACCTTTTACCAAACACAGAGGCTTTTCTTTCAGATGTGGGTTTGTTTATATTCAACTTTCCAAAGGCTGGTTTCTCTTTGCTTTAACAAAATGAAAAGAACAAACTTTAAAAAATAAATATAAAAAAATATTAGTTTAAGAAATTTTTGGAAATATGTTGGAACTAGCACCTCTTTCCCATTACCTATAAAAATAATTCAGAATCATGAAAATTTTTAGTAGCAATCACAGCTGTTACAATGGGATAGGCTAACAACATGCACGAGTAATAATGCTAAAATGTTAAGAAGAAAGCAGAAAAAAACCATATCTACATTCTCATTTCAATCATTTTAACATATGTACATTTATGGATAACCTTAAAGGAAAAAAATTTAAAGATAGGTATCTTCAATCATAGGATAGCTACATTTAACAATTTTCTTTTAAGGCCTACTCTATTAGAATGCAGCTCCACCTAAGAACATACATTATGTAAAAAACAAACCTAAAACATTGCCAATGGCAGCCTTTTAGTTTTCAATATAATTCAAGGCATAAATGTTTTAGTGCATGTAATGTGTAACAATACAAAAAATTTCTGATTTCAGAAGTTAAAGACACAAATAATTCAAATTTCTAAAAGTAGCTGAGGCTTATACAATGTACACCTAAGTAATTTAAGTATAGTTAGCAGTTAACTTGTACCTTGGTATCAGAGGATTGATATAGCCCTCAGTGGCTTACAAACAGCCTTCTCTTAATTAGAACAAACTCACAGAGAAAAACTAGTTTATGATAGTATAATTAATACCCCTTTCCAGTGAATACTGAGAAAACAGTTTGGAGAAGTGTTCTGTAGTTTCTTCTAAACTGCAGCTTATCATTGAGCAAGTAAGTAATAACTCTGACAATTTTGCCAATTGGATATACTTCAGTAAATTCAAAGTTCTAGCAACAAGCCTGCTCAAATAAGCAGGTCTAGAATAAAGGAGGAAAATAAGAAAAAGTGCTGAAAGGGAATTAACAATCCTTTTTAGGGGTTGCTGGGCAAAGTATGTAGCTTTGGAAATTTAAGGAACAAATGAGATAAAACACACCTAATAACATGCCAATTTTTAGCCTTCATTAACCCAAATTAGGTACCACTGTGAACAAACAAGATTCATAAGAACATCACTCATAGTACATTTTTGTGTTAATCATCTTTACAGATTTCTTTGTCCAAAATGGTAACGCATGAGGTACTTACGTTTGAGGGGTATGGAGGCCTTGTTTATTGAAATCCTGAGACCTTAAATCCTGCATGGAGAGGCGGCCAGCACCACCGGTGGAAACTGAACTGCGCTTCATTCTTACTACCTGCATTCATGAATTCAGTATTAAAACATCTTTCCAGATATAGATGCTACATTAAGCACCAACTGTTATCTTCATCCTCAAACAGAAAGCAGCCAAGTTCCACTGTTCCTTCAAGATAATCTTTTCCTGGGCCCTTTTGTTCATATAAGGTGAAGTTCTCATTTGCAGGGAATGTGTATTTAACCTCATTTAAAAATATTCAACACACACGAATATTTACTAACTGCCTACCATGTACACCTGAGTGTGCAAGGCAATTGAAATGACACAATGATAAATAAGGTATAATTTCTGCCTTCACATATCTTCAGCAGTTAAAGCCCTGAAACCTAACCCAGATCACCTTACTGCTGTTGGCTGCACCTTTTCATTGGGAAAGTCAGAGGCTATCTGACAAGAACTACCTCAAGATGTTTCCTTTACTTTGGTCTTAGAGAATACAGCTATTCTGTTTTCTTTTCCTAACGTCCATCCCTCTTGCTCTGTCCTTAACCCACTGTTTCCCATTTATATTAAATTAGTGCCCCTTTTACTTCAATCTCCCTTCCAGCAAGGATCAATTATATGGTCCACAAAATGGTCTACAGTTTATGTCTCAGAAAATTAACATTTCATTTCCTTCATACCTACTGAAACAGTTGCCTCCTAGAATACTCATGACTGACAAATCTTTTGATCCTATCTCATCTTTTGGCATTAGACACTACACACCTAGATCTCTCAAGTTCTGTCTTGGTTTCCAGCGAAGTGGACATTTGTGATTATCCTGTCACTTCTCTGCGCTCTCCTTTGTCTTTTAACCTGATTACACGCTTTCTATCTTGGCTTGGCCACCTATTTCTTTTACTTTATACATTTCTGCTATCCATTCAACTTTCCCATCCACCTATATGTGCACTCCAAATCTCCACTTAAAATGTAATTTAAGATTAAGACTTTCCTACACACCCACTAGTATCTCAAACGCCACACCTCAAACAGTTCTTCATCTTGTCCCTCCTGTCCCTGCTCCCATCAATTCCTCCCTCCAGACTCTCTGCTCCCCACCAGTGTGCCCCCAGGTCCTCCTCTTCTCCCTTGGACGTCACTGTCAGTAGAAATTTATTGTACTCCGGGAAACTGGCGCCTCGCACAGACTCGGCCCGGAGGCCTCTCAGAATAGTAGACTAAAACGTTGTCAGGGCCTCTAAATCTACGGTGTTGGCGCCATCGCTCTCTCCCTTGAGAACACTTCTGCCGGCACAAAATTAACTCAAAGTCATTAGTTACCTTTCTTCCAGTTTCTTGACACAACCCAGGGACCGAATTTCTGTAACCTGCGCAACTACTCACCCGGCAGGACAACAGCCGCCAAAACACCCAACTCCTCCCTCCACCCACCGGCGCAGTTCGAATTTTAAAATCTCCGCCGGCGTCTACATCACCACGTACGTCGAACGCGTGCTCATCTCCTGCGCGCCGCTCCCCGTCGCGGGGATTCTGCGTGTTGCTGGCGTCCTGTCGCCTCGCTCAGCACACTGGCATCTCTGGTAAGTGTGAGCGGCTCCTACAAAGTCTGGTCGGATTTCTAAAGTTAGCGCCGAAGAGACGAGCGCTGTACGTCTCCGAGTAGCTGACAGAGCTCTCCAAATCGCCCTGGAAACGTCTTTTCCGTACAGCAACATGGCCGCGCCCGTTGGCTCGTAGAGAAGGAAATTTCCTTTGCCATGAAAGTGGCGTCTTTCGTGACCACGGTTTAGAGGGTTGCTTCTCATGATGCAAGTCTGGGAGACGTCGTGCAGTTTTTCTGACAGGGGAAGCAGTGAGGTAGGAGATAGTAACTGCTGAGTGTGGGTGTAGCTGGCTTCGAGGATCGAGCCGGTGTGGCTGCCGCTAGGGTTCGGGTTCGCAGTGTGCTCGCTGGGGTTCCATGGTCTTCTAGTGGTGGCCAACGAGGAACCCAAGGGGGTGAGGGGTGGAGGTTTGGGTGTGAAGGGGAGAGGTAGGAGAGAGTTTTAGTATATGTGCTGCCGAAGCGAGCACGAGAGAGAGAGAGTTTAAAGCACAGTAGTTCACTTTGCTAAAATAGGACTTCCCTGCTTCCCTGAGTTTGAACTCAAAGACATGTACTGCCCAGTACCTGGAAAGTGATGGGGGTGGGAGAAAAACTTTGAGCCAAAGTCCTGACACTGATTCTTGGAGCAGTTTTGCGGTTAACTAGAATTGTAATTTGGGGCACGTCCCCTTTTCTGAGTTTCAGTTTTCTTGACTACATTTCTTGCTCTCACTAGCCATTACATTACCTCCTCACCACAAGTGGTGACTGTGAAAGGAGGGCCAGTACCAGGATTACCATCACTAATAGCATTTGTTTGAACAGTTGCTATGTGTCAGGCACTGCACAGCACTTCATGGAGATTATCTCATTTAATTCTCTAAGCTGCCTTCTGAGATGTCATAAAAAATGATGAATTTGAGACTCTGTAGTGAGAGTAAATAACTTGACTATGGTCATACTGCTAACACTACATGGAGTTGGAAGTTTGGTTCTAAATGCTGCTATTACTGCTGTGCTGTTAAATACTTATTCTGTCCCCCTGTTAAGTTCTCCATTATACTAGATTTAGTAGGTAATACCCAGAACTTTATCATTTTTTTTGGGTAAAAAGATAAGGAAGTTTTGAAAAAAACATAGTTGCTGAAGGAGGACTGCTCAGAACCAATAACCTTGCAATTTTGTTAGGGTTTGGTACTTCTGAAATCCGTTAAAATTGCATCGTGCTTAGTTAGCCTAGACCAGTCTTTCATTTTATGCTTTTTTGCACTCCGTTGGTAGCAGTGGTTAAGTATGGCAGTGTTAATGGGCTGACTTATTGCGGCAGATGTGCTTTGAAAAAACAAGAGCTGACCTCTCTGTGACCTCTCTAGGTTTATCTCATTAAAAAGGGTGAATTCACATAGGTAATGTAGTATTCTTTGCTTTGACAGGACACGCTCACCTTTAAGAATTGAATGACTTCCTGACTTGGAGGATGTGGACCTAGTGGCTAGATTAAAAGCGAACAGGAGGTTGTGTGGAGGGCCCAGGAAGATAAGAGGATTCAATTGGGATTCCAGAAATAAGATCCCATTTTAATTCTCTTTTGCTAAATTGGCTGAAAAATTAGAATTATCAACCCTGTAATTAAAAGTTTATATTAAAACATTACATTTTTCCTTAACGTATCATGAATGTCAAATTCTCTTTTGTGTGTATGTTAAGTTTATATACTTGCACATGAATTCTACCTGTGTATGTGAAGTATATTTTTATTGAAATGCAGGACATTTAAGAAGTTAATCTGGAAAATTGGATTTTACATCTAGACTCTCATTTTCAGAGTTTTTTTTTTTCTTTCTTTTTTAAGAGAAGAGAATGTCTGTGGTGCACCAACTGTCACCAGGATGGTTACTAGATCATCTTTCTTTCATTAACAACATAAACTATCAACTTCACCAACATCATAAGCCTTGTTGCAGTAAAAATGAGCCCACTTCATCTGTCCACTTTGATACTCTTCAAACGGATTCTTTGATCTCTTTGGGAACCTCTGCTACCTTTATTGCTTTTGACTCTACCACTAAGCCAGATAATGATGCCAGAGGAAATTGTGAAATCTTCATACAGAGATATGTTTTTCGATCTGAGCTATTTAATGTCACCAAACCTTATATAACTCCAGCTGTTCACAAAGAATGCCAACAAAGGAATGAAAAGGAAGATCCAATGGATGGTATTAAAGAAGAAAACCGCATTTCTATTATTGGGAAGGTAGAAAGTTTTAACACATTTTTATTTTTCTGCAGAACAGGCAGAAGTTTATTATGCCAATATCTTCTAATTTACTAAGTCTAAAAAACAATCCATAAAGCGTAGGAAGGCTTTAGTTATAGCCAGTGTAATTTTTAACTCTTTCCTAATGTTCTACCATTCTTAGAAGACCAAATTTGCATATTTCAAAAGTAAGCAAAGTTTGCTCAAAAGTGAATGCTCTGTAAATTAAACAAAACTAAACAACAATAACAAAAAACCCTTTTTGCTTACTCAATTTGTATTAATTGCACGTTTTTACAACTGTTTTTGTTCAACAACGTGCTGCTTTGTCTGCAAAATCCTAAAGCAGTTTATGGATTTTGGGAGATTCTTAGAGACCTGTCCTTTGGGGATAAGCTCCTATAATGAAGTTTGCAAGAAGGGTGATATTTCATAAAGTTTTTAATAATAAAAGTAGAAAGCTACTATAGAAAATTGTATATGTTCTTAAAGCATATGTATTTGTGTATACACTGGTGCAGTCTTTTGGTGAAGTTTCAAGAATGCTATACAGGATCAAATTAATTATGCTTTAATACTTTTTATGTTTCTGAAGAGTTCAGAGATGATTATACAAAGTCCATTTCAGATAGATTATATTAACATTTTCTTTGATAGAGATAGGAATAACTTTATTACTCACCCACAAATGTTTGAGATCTTTCTATGTGCTGTTGTACATACAGGGATTAAACAAGATAAACATTATTGGTACCCTCATGGATCTTACAATTGAGATCCATGAAGAAAGATTATTAAATAAGAAAGCATGTTGAGAATTAGAATAAGGCAAGTAATAGGGATAATTTATTACATTGTTCTAGTTTCCTGAAGTAGAACTTTTAATATTCTTGTAATTTCTTGTGTCTTTTTTTTCCTTGGACAAATATTTATTGACCATTTGCTGTGTGTCAGGCATAGGAAAGAAAATATATAATGTCTGATATTTCAGTAAAATAGTATATAGATTATTTATCAATACTATTACTAATTCAGAAAAATAATAACAAGCATTTACAGTTTACTAAGTATGGGCATCTTTTAATGTTTTCACTTATGTTGGGTAAATTTCTCATTTTAATATGGAAAAATATAGATGGGTGTATGCAATGAGTTATCTTGACAAAACTTACCTTAATTCTGATATGCTAAGGCAAATTGTACAATTAGCTTAATCTTCAGTCCATTTATTTATTCAGCCAGCAAACATTTATTGTTAGCCTGCTGGGAGTATGCTACCATGTAAGCCCTGGTGTTTCAGCAATAAGAGGTATAAAGTCCTTGCTCTATTTTGCACTGTCTTACATGTTCTTTTCTATGCAGTTGTTAGATACAGAACAGTGTTAGTATATCTGATTTGTACCTAGCCCTCAGATCAATCATAAAGAGCTATTGAAAGTGTACTGGATTGGGCGCCTGGGTGGCTCAGTTGGTTAAGCAACTGCCTTCGGCTCAGGTCATGATCCTGTAGTCCCTGGATCGAGTCCCACATCGGGCTCCCTGCTCGGCAGGGAGTCTGCTTCGTCCTCAGACCCTATCCCCTCTCAGGTTTTCTCTCTCTCTTAAATAAATAAATAAAATCTTAAAAAAAAAAAAAAAAAGAAAGTGTACTGGATTTTTTTTAATGATAGTATATGCGTAGTTCATCTCCTCAGAAATGACGTTGAGGATTGTACAATATATATCAACTGATAGATGATACTAGTAACTTTATACAGTGTCACAGTTTTCTTGTGTTCCATGGATGTCTGTGCTACATTTTATCATTGGTACTAGTTCTTGTTAATAGCAGATAAGGCTTAGGTGACCTTATATCACTTATTAAGCTTGTAATAATAATAATAATAATAATAATAATAATAATAAATAGTAATTTTTTATTTGGGAAAGCTTATTTCTTTAGTCCATACACTTTTCACTGATTCTGACCTTACTAGTCGGTTAAGCTCTTGAAGACTGAGATACACACTAGGGAAAATGTGATAAAAAAGAAATACTAATATATTTCCAAATATCAACATTGTGATAGATGGCAACATAATTTTCTTCCTGTAATTTACTCTTTAGAAGCGTAAAAGATGTGTTGTTTTCAATCAAGGTGAATTGGATGCTATGGAATATCATACAAAGGTAAGGTGTAAAATGTTCATTGATGACATTTGAAGATTAATGTGAAGTAGTATAAAACTATATAAATAAGGATGTTCTTAAAAATTAAACAATTATTTTGATCAAAGTTAGAATTTAATAGTGGAGTGATTTTTTTTCTTTTATGATTTCTGGATTTTTGAGTCATAATTAAAAAGGTATTTCTTCTTCAAGGTTCTAGAAGAATTTTCCCATGGGAAAAAAATGAAAGAATTTTCTCATGCTTTTTCTAGGATATTATTTCATTTCACATTTATATCTTTGATTCATTTAGATTTCATTGTGGTGTGAAGTGTGAGTTACATATACACATATGTATTTGAGTTTATTTCTGGATTTATGTCTTAATTTGTCTATCTTCCAGTCTCTTTTCAGGTTTTATAACATGAGTATGTTTTAATATTTGGTATGCTTACCCCTCCTTTTTCTGTATTTCTCTTTTACAGAATTTTTCTGTTTTGTTTGTTTGTTTATTTTCCCATATGAATTTCCCATTAGGATCAGTTTAATTCTGGTTAGAAAAAAGAAGCAATTGGAATTTTTATGGCATCAAGTTAAATTTATAAATTAAATTAGGGCCTACTGACATCTTTAAGATGTTGATAACACAAATTTGTTCTTTCCATTTGTTTCAGTTTCTATTGTCATTCCATAAGATTTTCTTCATAAAAGTCTTGCCAATTTCTTAAGTTGCTGTAGTGTTTGTTTTTTTTTTTAATCTCTGGGGTTTTCCAGTTAATACTTATAACTCCTGAAAATAGAAATACTTTAAATTACAGCTTTCCAATTATTTTATCTCTAATTTACTTCTCATTTGTAAATGAATAGGCTGGAAAATACAATACAATATTAAATCATATTTATGACATTGTATATCCTTGTCTTGTTCCCGACTCAGTGGGGATGATTTCATTACTAAGCATAATACTGGCTTTTGGACTGACCTGCAAATAGCATGTAAGGAAGTTTCCATCTGTTCTTTTTTATTACCTTTTTAAAAAAATATATTTTATTGATTTATTTGAGAGAGTGTAAGAGAGTGAGCATGAGCGGGAGCAGGGGGCGGGGGAGTGACGAGGGGGAGCGGAGGGAGAGGGAAGAGGGAGCCTGATGCGGGGCTCAATCCTAGGACCCTGGGACTGTGACCTGAGCCAAGGGCAGACACTTAACTGACTGAACCACCCAGGCACCCCCCATCTGTTCTTATTTATTGTTATTATCAAACATGGTTATTGAATTTTATGAAATGTTTTTTAAGCATCTGTGGAGATTGAATAGGTGATTTTTCTACTAATATTTCCCTTTGATTTTTCCTTATGTGTAACCATCCTTCTGTTTGTAGTATATATTCCAGATGACCAGCTGTCAGTGCCTCTCCTCACTCAGATGCATGGTAAATTATCTCCCATTTGCCTGGTGAATCATGAGGTTTCTCAGTCTGAATATTTGGAAATGGGCACCATTCTTGGCCCTGTGGGAACTCCCTGCACTATTTCTTCTGTCTTTTGGGTAGTTCTTTTCCTGGCCTTGGATAATTCCCTCATACACTTAAGCACATCAGTACTTAGGGGAATTTCTCCAGTGTGAATGCCTACAGATCTACATAGTTCTCTCTCTGGGTAGCTCTTTTCTGTTTGGTACTCTGTCCTATGAATTCTTGTCTTGACCTCCCTATATTCTCTGCTTTGTCTACTCGCTCTGGATTTTTCCAAGGCTCTGTTCAGATTCTTCTTTCTTTTGGCCTGGAAATTTTCCAGGCAGTTGCCTGGGGCAGTCATAGGGCTTACCTATGATTTCTTTCATTGTCCTTTATTGCCTGATGTCCTGTGTCTTGAAAGCTGTTGTTCCTAAGACTCCATTTTGGTTGAAAGTAGAAGTCTTTGGCTGCTTTGAATATTTTTTCTTTATCATTGATTTTTAGCAATTTGATTATGATGTTCCTTAATGCAGTTTTCCCCTCCTTCTCTGTTTGTTGAGCTTGAATCTATGAATTAATAGTTTCAGCAAATTTGGAAATTTTTTTGGCCATTACCTCCTCAAATATTTTTTCTGTCCTCTTCATTTTGGACACTTTTATTACGTTGTTTTCAAGTGCACTAATCTTTTCTTCTTCAATACCTGCTGTTAATACAACCTAGTATGTATTTCCTTTTTGCAGTGAATAGGCATACCTTGTTTTATTGTGCTTTGCTTTATTGCACTTTGCAGATATCCCACTTTTTAAAAAATGAAAGTTTGTGGCAACCCTGCATCAAGCAAGTCTATCAGTGCCATTTTTCCAACAGCATTTGCTCACTTTGTGTCTCTGTGTCACATTTAGATAATTTTTGCAGTATTTTAAACTTTTTTGTTATGACATTTGTCTTGGCCATCTGTGATGAGTGATCTTTGATGTTACTACTGTAATTGTTTTGGGGCACCACAAGCTGCACACATATGAGATGGCAAACTTAATTGATGAATGTGTGCTCTCTCTCCTCCACCAATGAGCCATTCCCGTCTCTCTCCCTCTTCTTGGGCCTCCCTATTGCCTGAGATACAGCAGTCTTGAAATTAGGTTAATTAATAACCCTGCAGTTGCCTCCAAGTGTTCAAGTGAAAGGAAGAGTTGCATGTCTCATACTTCAAATTATTTATTAGAAGTGAGTGAGAGAGAGAGCACGAGCAGGGGAAGGGGCAGGGGGGAAGCAGAAACCCTGCTGAGCAGGGAGCCTGATGCAGGGCTCCAGTCCCAGGACCCTGGGATCATGACCTGAGCTGAAGGCAGATGCTTAAATGACTGAGCCACCCAGGTGCCCCCCCCCCCTTTTTTTTGAGAGTGAGTGGGGCGAGGAGGTGGAAGGGCAGAGGGAGAGAGAGAATCTTAAACAGGCTCCATGGCCAGCATGGAGCCCGACTTGGGGCTCAATCTCATGACCCTGAGATCATGACCTGAGCTGAAATCAAGAGTTGGATGCTTAACCACCTGAGCCACCCAGGAACCCCCAACATGTCTTATGCTTTAAATCAAAAGCTGGAAATGATTAAGTTCAGTGAAGAAGGCAGATCAAAAGCCCCATGCACCAAAGTGTTAGCAAAATTGTGAATACAAAGCAAAAGTTCTTGAAGGAAATTTAAAGTGCTAACCCAATGAACATATGAATGATAAGTGAAATCAGCCTTATTGCTGATAGGGAGAAAGTTTGAGTGGTCTGGTTAGAAGATTGAATCAGCCACAACATTCCCTTAAGCCAAAGCCTAATCCAGAGCAAGGCCCTAACTCTCTTCAGTTCTATGAAGGCTGCAAAGATGTGTGAGGAAGTTGTAGAAGAGTTTGAAACCGGCAGAGGTTGGTTCATGAGGTTTAAGAAGCTGTCTGTATAACATCAAAAGTGCAAGGTGAAACAGCAAGTGCTGATGTAGAAGCTGCAGCAAGTGATCCAGATGACATAGCTAAGATCAGTACTGAAGGTGGCTACACTAAACAGATTTTCAATATAGACAAAACAGTCTTCTATTGGAAAAAGATGCCATCTAGGAATTTCATAACTAGATAGGAGAATGCCTAACTTCAAAGTTTGAGAGAACAGGCTGACTCTCTTGCTAGGGGCTAATGAAGCTGGTGACTTTAAGTTGAAGTCAGTGCTCATTTACCATTCTGAAAATTCTAGGGGCCTTAAGAATTATGCTAATTTGGGCACTTGGTGGCTCAGTTGGTTAAGCATCCGATTCTTGATTTCAGCTTGGGTCATGATCTCGGGGTCCTGGGATCAAGCCCTGTGTCAGGCTCCGCACTCAGCAGGGAGACTGCTTGAGGATTTTCTCCCTCTCCTTCTGCCTCTCCCTCTGCTCATGCTCTCTCTTTCTCTAATATAAATAAATAAATCTTTTAAAAAAAAACTATGCTGAATTTACTATGTGTTTGCTCTATAGGTGGAGCAACAAAGCCTGGATGACAGCACATCTGTTTACAACATGGCTTACTGAATCTTTTAAGCTCACTGTTGAGACCCACTGCTCAGAAAAAGACTCCTTTCAAAATAGTACTTATTATTTTTAATAATGCACCTGGTGACCCAAGAGCTCTGATGGAGATGTACAGTTAGATGTATGTTGTTTTCATGCCTGCTCACACAAAATCCATTTGGCAGGTCATGGATCAAGGAGTAATTTTGACTCAAGTCTTATTATTGAAGACATACATTTCGTAGGGCTGTAACTTCCACAGACAGTGATTCCTCTGATGGATCTGGGCACAAAGTCAATGGAAAGTCTTCTGGAAAAGTTTCACTATTCTAGATGCCATTAAGAATTTGTGATTTGGGGCACTTGGGTGGCTCAGATGGTTGAGTGTCTGCCTTCAGCTCGGGTCATGATCTCCAGGTCCTGGAATTGGGCCCTGCATCGGGCTCCCAGCTCAGTGGGGAGTCTGCTTCTCCCTCTCTCTCTGCCTTTCCCTCTGCTCCTGCTCTCTCTGTCTCTCAAATGAATAAATAAATAAGAAAATCTTAAAAAAAAACCCACAAACATTTGTGATTCGTGGGAAGAGGTCAAAGTATCAACATTACCGGGAGTGTGAAAGAAGTTGATTCCAACTCTAAGGGATGACCTTGAGGGGTTCCAGACTTCAGTGGAGGAAGTCACTGCAGATGTGGTGGAAACAGCAAGAGAGCTAGAATTAGAAGTGGAGCCTGAAGATGTGACCCAACTGCTGCAAGCTCATGATAAAGCTTTAGTGGATGAGGGGTTGCTTCTGATGGACTAACAAAGAAAGTTATTCCTTCAGGTGGAAATTACTCCTGGTGATGATGCTGTGCACATTGTTGAAATGATAACAGAGGACTTAGAATATTCCATAAACTGAGTTGGTAAAGCAGCAAAAGGGTTTGAGAGTATTGACTCCCAGTTTGGAAAGAAGTTCTACTGCGGGTAAAATGCTATCAAACAGCATTCATGCTACAGAGAAATCTTTCATGAAAGGAAGAGTCAATTAATGTGGCAAACTTCATTGTTTTATTTTTAAAAATTGCCATGGCTACCTCAGCCTTCAGCAACCACCACCCTAATGAGTCAGCAGCTATCAACACAGAGGCAAGACCCTCCACCCACAAAAAGAATATGACTTGCTGAAATTTCAGATAGTAGTTTGCATTTTTTAGCAATAAGGTATTTTTAAGTTAAGGCATATACATTGTTTTAAAGGATGTAATGCTATCGAGTCCTTAATAGACTATGATACAGTATAAATACAACTTTTATATGCACTGGGAAGCCAAAAAATTAATTTGACTCACTTTATTGCAGTAGTCACTTTATTGTGGTGGCCTAGAACTAAACCCCCAATGTCTCCTGTATGGGACTAGAAATTTTTATTTTTAACAACCTCCAGGTGATTCCAATGGAGGTAGTCGAAATACGTATTTTGAGAAAGACTGCACCAAGGGGGACGAAAAAGGTAATGATTATAGAAAAGAATATATAGTCTGATTTATAAAATACAGGCGAATCTTTTGCAGCTTACAGCCCTTGCCTTCAATGACTGATTTTGTTGTGATAACTTGACTTTATTCCAGTGGTCCGGAACCCAACTGACAGTATTTCTGTGGTATGCAGTTTTTTTCTCTAGAAGCTCGATTTTTTTAAGTAGTTTTGTGTTTCTTTAACATTCTTATTTTTTTCTGTACATTTTTGAACATATGAATATGGTTATGATAAGTGCCTTATTGTATTTTTCTACTTTTGTTCCTAATCTTTTAAATGGGCTGCAAGTAAACCTATCCAGCCTTTTCTACTGTTTGTTCATCTCTGTTATTCCTGTATGTTTCTATTGAGTGATTATTTCTCCATAATGTGTTGCGTTTTCCTGCTTCTTTATATATCTGGTAACTTTATTTTTTGTAAGACATTTCAATTTTAGCTTCTTGAGTACTAGATATTTTCATATTCCTATAAATATTCTTGAACTTTGTTCTTGGACAAAGTTACTTTGAAACTGGTTGATCCTTTTGTGGCTTTCTTTTAAAGTTTTGAAGCTTGTTTTAAGGTTTTTTAGTTAGGACCAGAGCAGTCTTTAGAGCTATTTTTCCCTCCACTCATGAGGCAATACCCCTATGAGTCGTCTACCTGATGCCTTGTAAATTAGGAGAGTTTCCATTCTGGCTGGTGGGATCGCTGTTCCCAGCCCTGTGTGAGCTCTGTGGATTGTACCCTCTGATCATTTGACATCATTTCTTTCCCTGACCTTGGGGAGACTTGAGTGGATCTTCCTGCAGCTTTTAAGAACTGTCTCTCTCTGCAGCTCTCTCCTCTTTGGTATCCTGCCCTGCAAACTCTAGCTGCTTTAACCTTTTCAGACTTCCAGCTGCATCCTCTCAACTCAGAGACTGTTGGACTCTGAATGGGTCTCCTTTGCTGCGCTGCCGCCTGCAAACCTTCTCAAGGCAGTAAGCTGGAACAATCATTCGTTTTTCCTTTTTTAGGGACCAGTATTTTTCACTACTTGACATCTATCTAAGTCAGATAGCCTTTTAAAAAAATTATACTTTATACTTTTTAAAAAAAGTAACGTCTGATGAAAAGTTAAATCTGACCTCTGGTATTGCATCTTGCCCAGAAGTGGAACTTAGATTTTAATTTTCTAATTATTGTAATTGCATTTTTGCAAAACTTTGTATGTTCATTTAACAGTTACTTTTTTTTCTTTACAATTTAAGAAATATAAATTCAAAGGTAAGTTTATTTTAAAATTAGATCACTAGAAAAATTTAATATTAAATGTGATTTAAACTTAGTTTGCTTTATAGATTAGAAATTCTGCTTTCTTCTAGAAACATTTATGTTATCAAATTCATATTTATTTATTTCAAATTCATCTTAATACATTTTTAAGAATGTGTTTTATATGTGTATTGTTTGGTTATTTAATTGTAAGTGAATTTATGAAGTTTGTTTTATTCCACATTTAAGAAACAGCAATTTGAAGGTATGTTCACACATTCTTGCCTTTACATTTTATCATAAAATTATTTTAGTGCAAGCTTTAAAACATTGATTTCAGGGGCGCCTGGGTGGGTGGCTCAGTTGTTAAGCGTCTGCTTCGGCTCAGGTCATGGTACCAGGGTCCTGGGATCGAGCCCCACATCAGGCTCTCTGCTCAGCTGGGAGCCTGCTTCTCCCTCTCCCACTCCCCCTGCTTGTGCTCTCTCTCATGTTGTGTCTCTCTGTCAAATAAATAAATAAAATCTTTAAAAAGAAATAAAATATTGATTTCAATCGATAACGTTCAAATATTCAAAGCATAGTAGGAATTTCATTATTTAGAAAATTGTCTTAATGTAAATGGCCTTTTAATGTATCTTAACAAATTTTTCTTACAGATCAGGGGACTGATTTTGGATGGCTCTTCAGAGTTAATCCAAGAAGGTCTCAAAAGTGGCTTTCTTCATCCACTTTCTGAAAAATGGGACAAGTGTAGTGAGCCCATTACTTTACCACTTGATGCCTGCAGTTTGTCAGAATTATGTACAATGGCAAAGCATTTGCCTTCTCTGAATGAAATGGATCTTCAGGCATTACAGTTGATGGAAGAAGATATGTCTATCACAGAACAGGATTTATTTTCACGGGTTGTTGAAAACAACTCTAGCTTTACAAAAATAATTACTTTAATGGGACAGAAATACCTGGTGCCACCAAAAAGCAGTTTTCTTTTGTCTGACATTTCTTGCATGCATCCACTTCTGAACTGTAAGTAATTACTATGTTATTAGAAAAATATAATTTTTTTGTGGCCTTGGAAGTCAAGAGCTAGTCTGAATGCTAAATGTGGGTCAGCAGTATGAGGATAGACTAAATGCTTAATTTTCTCTGTGATTTTTTTCTTTCAAATTTAATTTTAAAACTCTGACTTTTGGTTTAAAAACATTTAAAAATTTTGAAAAAATTAAAAAATAAGACTAATGAACAAAGGGCCAAAAAGTAATTGGTCCCCATGAAAACAAATGTAGTTGCTGCTCTGTACTTAAGAGTTCATGATATAATTGGGCTTGGCCAAACAATTTTATTTAACTTTTCTTTATAGCAAAGTAGGAACACTTTAGATATGAATATTAACACCATAACCTTTTAGGTTACATTTTAAGCTGGTGTTACAGTTTATTGTCTAAAATTTCTTGAAATATTTTCCTGTATAATGTCAACAAAATTTAAAGATTGAAGTCCACATTCATATACACCTGAATTTGAATTTAGATTCTAAAGTTTAACTGTTAATCTTTGAGCTATTCACTTCACAAAACTGAGCCTCAGTTTCCTAGTTTATAAAATAGTTATGATAATAATCTACTTCTGAAGGTCACTTTGAAGATTAAATGAATTAATCTGTATCAATTGCTTATCTCAGGGATTTATATGTATTTAATAAGTCATAATATTCTAAGAAATGAAGTAGAAAAGAAATGTATTGATGAAATTTAATTTAATATGCTCTTGTTTTTTGGATATTTAATATAAAAATTTTAAGTTATTAAATGACATAGTTCATTAAGGAAAAGCTATCTTTTAATTGCTGTCAAGCTATGTTACACATGAGTGGTTATTCATGTCACAGTGTCATAAATTCTTCAGGGTAAATGACAGGATAATAAACTAATGGGAAAATTATGTTATGTTTGAACGTTGTTTTCTGTACTTTTTTATTTTTGTCATTTTAATTGTTTAAAAACTATTACTTCCTCATTTTAATTTGCACTCTTTTGATTACTTGTGAAATTGTACATTTACCAAAATATACTTATGTTTATAAAAGCAGAAGGGACAGCTCTTCCTTACAGTAAAATTCCAGTTAATAAATGTAGGTGGAACGAAGAACTAGAAAGTTTCTATTTGGCAAACAACATAATAGATTTCAAAATAGGTGAAAAGATGAGACACGGGATATTTGTGCAGTCTTAAAGTATCTCTTTACAAGATACTTATTAATTACAAAGTGAAAACTGGAGAAACCTGGTAGACAACCCTTTAACCAAATGATTAAAGATAGTATCACCAATAATGAGACATTTTGACATCTTGTATTTCCTGATTATTTGGTAGAATTCTTGCCAAACATTAATAATCTAAATTTAATCACGAGGAAATACCAAACCCAAATTAAGAGACATTCTATAAAATAACTGGCCAATAGCCTTCAAAGTGTCAAGGTCATAAGTGACAAAGAAAGACTGAGGAACTTTCCCAGATTGGAAGAGATTGAGGAGACATGACAATTAGATGCAGTGTGTGATCCTGCTTTGGATCTTGGGTCAGAAAAAAAGACACCTGTAGGCAATTGAGGAAGTTTTATTATGGTCAGTGTGTCAGTTTTAAGATAAATTATTTCAAAACGAAGCTTAAAAAAAGTAAAGCAAAAACATGAAAAAAACAAAACACATTTAGGTTTGAAAGGACCATATTAATATGGCTGTCAAGACATAAAGGGCATTTACAAATGATTGGTGTCCAGCTAAGTGACCTGTAGTTATTTTCAGGTAGTCTTTGCAAAAATAGCAATAGGTAAACTTATGTTAAAATCCCCGTGGTACTGAATTATAAGGGAAATCTCAATTTTTTTAGATTATTTTATTTGAATAGATGTTGTAAGTCCTTTTGTTGCATTCCATTATATTTGTGTCTGTAGTCAATGCACTTTAGTTTCTAAAGTGATCACCTACAGAAGGTAGGTATTTTCTGAAATTGTGTGTTTGTTTTCAGGTAGGAAAACATATGATGTAATTGTGATGGATCCACCATGGCAGAACAAATCAGTTAAAAGAAGTAACAGGTAAGTGTAAATAAATTGTCTATTAGATACACCTTGTTTTTTTTTGTTTTTTTTCCCCTTCAATTTCCAGCATGGACCCTAACATGGGGCCTGAACTCACGACCCTGAGATCAAGACCTGAGCTGAGACCAAGAGTCAGGTGCTTAACTGACTGAGCCACCCAGGCACCCCATACTTTTCTAAAAGCTATTGTCCTTTTACATTCTGGTTACATTGCTAAAAGCATTACTTTGAGATGTAGGTTGTCTGAAACTACTAAAGTATTTTCACTTCAATTTTTAATTCCCCTGATTAGGTAATTCTCTTGCTCTAGAATGACATATGGGTATAAGAATGTCACAAGTAATATACTTATTAATGATTGAGGTTACTGACTGAACCAGTTCAGGGATATTTCTGTAACACCAAAGGGCAACATTTTTGTTTCCTTTGATATCACATTTTAAAGTTTAGAAGTATGTGCCAGAATATGGGCATACCTTGTTTTATTGTGCTTTACTTTATTGTACTTTGCGGACATTGCCTTTTTAAAAAATAATTGAAGGTTTGTGGCAACCCTGCACTGAGCACATCTGTTGGCACCATTTTCCAATAGCATTTGCTCACTTTATGTCATATTTTGCAATATTTCAAACTTTTTCATTATTATATTTGTTTTAGTGATCTGTGACAGAGATTATGACTCACTGAAAGCTCAGATGATGGTTAGCATTTTTTAGCAATGAAGTATGTATGTTGTTTTTCTAGACATAATGCTATTGCATACTTAGTTGACTACAGGATAGTGTAAACATAACTGTTACATGCACTAGGAAGCCCCAAAATTAATTTGACTCACTTTATTAGAGTAATACTAGCTTTGTGGTGGTGGTCTGGAACTGAACTGCAGTATCTCTGAGGCTCGCCTGTATAGTTTTCCTTAGTAGCTGCTATGAATGAATTTGTATAATCCATCTTAAATTTGTTTTATGTCACCTTTTTTGTTTATGTCACCTCTTAGAGTAATCAGTTCAATTAATTTCTGAGAGGACATTTCCTTTTTTTTTTTTCAATTTTATTTTATTATGTTGTTAATCACCATACATTACATCATTAGTTTTTGATGTAGTGTTCCATGATTCACTGTTTGCGTATAACACCCAGTGCTCCATTCAATACGTGCCCTCTTTAATACCCATCACCAGGCTAACCCATCCCCCACCCCCCTCCCCTCTAGAACCCTCAGTTTGTTTCTCAGAGTCCATAGTCTCTCATGGTTCGTCTCCTCCTCCAATTTCCCCCCCCTTCATTTTTCCCTTCCTACTATCTTCTTCTTTTTTTTTTTTTTTAACATAGAATGTATTATTTGTTTCAGAGGTACAGGTCTGTGATTCATCAGTCTTACACAAGTCACAGTGCTCACCATAGCACATACCTTCCCCAGTGTCCATCACCCAGCCACCCCATCCCTCCCACCCCCAACACTCGAGCAACCCTCAGTTTGGTTCCTGAGATTAAGAATTTCTCATAGCAGTGAGGTCATATGATGCATGGCTTTCTCTGTTTGACTTATTTCACTGACCATTAATACCCTCCAGTTCTATCCACATCATTGCAAATGGCAAGATTTCTTTCTTTTTTTTTTTTGATGGCTGCATAATATTCCATTGTATATATATATATACCACATCTTCTTTATCCATTCATCTGTCGATGGACATCTTGGCTCTTTCCACAGTTTGGCTATTGTGGACATTGCTGCTATAAACATCAGGGTGCACATACCCCTTCGGATCCCTACATTTGTATCTTTGGGGTAAATACCCAGTAGTGCAATTGCTGGATCGTATGGTACCTCTATTTTCAACTTTTTGAGGAACCTCTATACTGTTTTCCAGAGTGGTTGCACCAGCTTGCATTCCCACCAACAGTGTAGGAGGGTTCCCCTTTCTCCGCATCCTTGCCAACATCTGTCATTTCCTGACTTGTTAATTTTAGCCATTCTGACTGGTGTGAGGTGGTATCTCATTGTGGTTTTGATTTGTATTTCCCGGATGCCGAGTGATGTTGAACACTTTTTCATGTGTCTGTTGGCCATTTGGATGTCTTCTTTGGAAAAATGTCTGTTCGTGTCTTCTGCCCATTTCTTGATTGGATTATTTGTTCTTTGGGTAAGCTCTTTATAGATTTTGGATACTAGCCCTTTATCTGATATGTCATTTGCAAATATCTTCTCCCATTCTGTCGGTTGTCTTTTGGTTTCTGTTGACTGTTTCCTTTGCTGTGCAGAAGCTTTTTATCTTGATGAAGTCCCAATAGTTCATTTTTGCCCTTGCTTCCCTTGCCTTTGGCGATGTCTCTAGGAAGAAGTTGCTGCAGCTGAGGTCGAAGAGGTTGCTGCCTGTGTTCTCCTCTAGGATTTTGGTGGACTCCTGTGTCACATTTAGGTCTTTCATCCATTTTGAGTTTATTTTTGTGTGTGGTGTAAGGAAATGGTCCAGTTTCATTCTTCTGCATGTGGCTGTCCAATTTTCCCAACACCATTTGTTGAAGAGACAGTCTTTTTTCCATTGGACATTCTTTCCTGCTTTGTCAAAGATTAGTTGACCATAGAGTTGAGGGTCCATTTCTGGGCTCTCTATTCTGTTCCATTGATCTATGTGTCTGTTTTTGTGCCAGTACCATACTGTCTTGATGATGACAGCTTTGTAATAGAGCTGGAAGTCCGGAATTGTGATGCCGCCGGCTTTGCTTTTCTTTTTCTTTCTTTCTTTTTTTTTTTTTTTAAAGATTTTATTTATTTATTTGAGAGAGAGAGAATGAGAGACAGAAAGCAGGAGAGGGAGGAGGGTCAGAGGGAGAAGCAGACTCCCTGCTGAGCAGAGAGCCTGATGTGGGACTCGATCCCGGGACTCCAGGATCATGACCTGAGCCGAAGGCAGTCGCTTAACCGACTGAGCCACCCAGGCGCCCCTGCTTTTCTTTTTCAACATTCCTCTGGCTATTCGGGGTCTTTTCTGGTTCCATACAAATTTTAGGATGATTTGTTCCATTTCTTTGAAAAAAGTGGATGGTATTTTGATGGGGATTGCATTGAATGTGTGGATTGCTCTAGGTAGCATTGACATCTTCACAATATTTGTTCTTCCAATGCATGAGCATGGAACGTTTTTCCATTTCTTTGTGTCTTCCTCAATTTCTTTCATGAGTATTTTATAGTTTTCTGAGTACAGATCCTTTGCCTCTTTGGTTAGATTTATTCCTGGGAATCCTATGGTTTTGGGTGCAATTGTAAATGGGATCGACTCCTTAATTTCTCTTTCTTCTGTCTTGTTGTTGGTGTATAAGAATGCCACTGGTTTCTGTGCATTGATTTTATATCCTGCCCCTTTACTGAATTCCTGTATGAGTTCTAGCAGTTTTGGGGTGGAGTCTTTTGGGTTTTCCACATAAAATATCATATCCTCTGCAAACAGTGAGAGTTTCTCTTCTTTGCTGATTTGGATGCCTTTTATTTCTTTTTGTTGTCTGATTGCTGTGGCTAGGACTTCTAATACTATGTTGAATAGCAGTGGTGATAGTGGACATCTCTGCCGTGTTCCTGACCTTAGGGGGAAAGCTCTCATTTTTCCCCATTGAGAATGATATTCGCTGTGGGTTTTTCATAGATGGCTTTTATGATATTGAGGTATGTACCCTCTATCCCTACACTCTGAACAGAATTTTAATCAAGAAAGGATGCTGTACTTTGTCAAATGCTTTTTCTGCATCTATTGAGAGGATCATATGGTTCTTGTTCTTTCTTTTATTAAATGTATTGTATCACATTGATTTGTGGATGTTGAACCAACCTTGCAGCCCAGGAATAAATATCACTTGGTCGTGGTGAATAATCCTTTTAATGTACTGTTGGATCCTATTGGCTATTATTTTGGTGAGAATTTTTGCATCTATGTTCATCAGGGATATTTGTAATTCTGCTTTTTGATGGGTTCTTTGTCTGATTTTGGGATCAAGGTAATGCTGGCCTCATAAAATGAGTTTGGAAGTTTTCCTTCCATTTCTATTTTTTTGGAACAGTTTCAGAAGAGTAGGTATTAATTCTTCTTTAAATATTTGGTGGAATTCCCCTGGGAAGCCATCTGGCTCAAGAGTTGGAGGCTTAACCCATTCTGCCATCCACGTGCCCCTCTTTAGAATCCTTTAATTTGGAAGTTCATGAGTCTTTACTGGTGTTTCATGAAATTGACATTTCCGAAAGCAGCAATAGGAAACTAATACAACATCTATTGATGAGTCTTGCCCAAATCAATTATTATTAAGGCAAATGCCAAATGGTGATTGTATATGTGTGGGTTTATTTTTGGGCTCTCTATTCTGTTCCGTTGATGTATGTGTGTTTTTTTGTACCAGTACCATTCTGTTTTTATTAGTGTAGCTTTTTAACATATTTTGAAGTCAGGGAGCATGATAACCTCCAGCTTTGTTTTTTTTAAGATCACTTTGGCTATTTAGGGTCTTTTGTGGTTCAATACACATTTTAGGATTCTTTGTTCTAGTTCTGTTAAAAATGCCATTGGTATTTTGATAGGGATTGCATTAAGTCCTTGTTTTTAAAAGCTTTTATTTATTTGAGAAAGTGAGAGTGAGAGAATGAGATTGAGAGAATAAGGGGGGGGAGGGGCAGAGGGAGAAGCAGACTCCCTGCAGAGCAGGGAGCCCAATATGGGACTTGATCCCAGGACCCTGGGATCATGACCTGAGCCAAAGGTAGACACTTAACTGACTGAGCCACCCAGGTGCCCCGATAGGGACTGCATTAAGTCTGTAGATTGCTTTGTGTAGTATAGACATTCTAACAATATTAATTTTTCCAGTCAATGAGCACAGTATATAGTTCCACTTATTTTTGTTGTCTTCAATCTTTTTCATTTTATACTCTTCAGAGTACAGGTCTTTCATGGGTTAAATTTTTTTTCTAGGTATTTTGTTCTTTTTGATGTAATTGTAAATGGGATTGTTTTCTTGATTTCTCTTTCTGATAGCTTGTTATTAGTGTATAGAAATGCAACAAATTTTCCCATATGTTCATTTTGTATCCTGTGACTTTACTGAATTCTTTTATTCTTTTTTTTTTTTTAAGATTTTATTCATTTATTTGATGGAGAGAGAGAGTACATACAAGCAGGGGGAATGGCAGGCCAAGGGAGAGGGAGAAGCAGGCTCCCTGCTGAGCAAGGAGCTCGATGTGGGAGTTGATCCCAGGACCCTGGGATCATGACCTGAGCCGAAGGCAGATGCCCAACCGACTGAGCCACCCAGGCGCCCCTATTTTATTGGTTCTAATAGTTTTTTGGTGGAGCCTTATGGTTTTCTATATATGATATTATGTCACCTGCAATTAGTAACAATTTTAGTGCTTTTTCAGTTTGGATGCCTTTGATTTTTTTTTTCTTGCTTAATTGATGTGGCTGGGATTCAACACATACTATGTTGAATAAGTTGTGAGAATGGGTATCCTTGTCTTGTTTCTAATGTTAGAGGAAAAGCTTTCAGCTTTTCACCATTGAGTATAATGTTAGCTGAGGGTTTATCATATCTGGCTTTTATTATACTTGGTATGTTCTTTCTATACCTGCTCTGTTGAGGGTTTTTATCATAAATGGATGTTGTATATGTCAAATGCTTTTTTGCATCTATTTAATGATCATATTTTTATCTTTAATCTTGTTAATGTGGTATATTATGTTGGTAAATTTCACTGGCTCATGGAGTATGATCCTATTAATGTATTTGGATTTTGATTTGCTAATATTTTGAAGAGAATTTTTACATCTGTGTTCGCTGGGGATATTGGCCTGTCTTTTTTTTAGTGGTATCTTTGATTCTGCTAGTCTTGTAAAATGTGTTTGGAAGCATTTCTTCCTCTTTAATTTTTTGGAATAATTTGAGAGGGATAGTTACTAACTCTTCTTTAAATGTTTGGTAGAATTCATATATGAAGCAGTCTGGTCCTGGACTTTTGTTTTCTGGGAGTTTTTAAATTACTGACTCAATTTCATTACTTGTAATTGGTATATTCAGATTTTCTATTTCTTTTTGATTCAGTCTTGAAAGGTTGTGTGTTTCTAGGAATTTATGTGTTTCTTCTAGGTTTCCTGTTTTGTTGGCATATAATTTTTTTTAGTAGTCTCCTGTGATAGTCTTCTATATATATTTTTGTGGTTTCAGTTGTAACTTCTTTTTCATTTTTGCTTTTATTCCTTTGAGCCCCCTTTTTTTTTCTTGATAAGTCTGGCTAGAGTTTTTCAATTTTAGCTTTTCAAAGAATCAGGTTTTAGTTTCATTGATCTTTTTTATTTTTTAATTTCTATTTCAATTATTTCCACTCTAATCTTTATTATATCCTTCCTTCTACTAACTTTGGGCTTCATTCTTCTTTTTTGAGTTTAGGTTAGATTGTTTACTTGGGATTTTTCTTGTTTCTTAAGTAGGTTTGTATTGCTATGAGCTTTCCTTTTAGAACTGCTTTTGTTCCAATTTTGGAAAGTTGTGTTTCCATTTTCATTGTCTCAAAGTATTTTTTGATTTCCTCTTTGATTTCTTTGTTACCCATTGGTTGTGTAGTAATGTTTCTTAGTATCTACTTGTTTATTTTATTATTATTATTATTATTACTTTTAGTTTTCTTCTTTTAAATGATATCTAGTTTCATATTGTTGTTGGAAAAGATGCTCGATATGATTTAAGTCTTTTTAAATTTATTGAAACTTGTTTTGTGGCCTAATATATGATCTGCCCTGAAGAATGTTCCATGTGCCATTAAAAAAAATGCATTCTGCAGTTTTTGGGTGAAATGTGCTGTATATATGTATTAAGTCCATCTGGTTTAATGTGTTAAGGGCAAAGTTTCCTTATTGATTTTCTTTCTGGGTGATCTATGCATTGATGTAAGTGGGGTGTTGAAGTCCTCTATCATTATTGTAATTAATGTCAATTTCTTCCTTTAGGTCTATTGATATTTGGTTTATATATTTAGGTGCTACTATATCAGATGAATAAATATTTATAACTGTTATATTATCTTCTTGGGTTGACCTCTTTATCATTATGTAATTCTTTTCTTTATCTTTTGTTGCAGTCTTTGTTGTAAAGTCTGTTTTGTCTGATACGAGTATTGGTACTCCAGCCTTCATTTTGTTTTTATTTGCATGGAATACCTTTTTCCATCCCTTTATTTTTAGTCTGTGTTTGTCTTTAGATTTGAAGTGATTTCTTGCAGGCAACATATAGATGGGTCTTGTTTTTTTCAGCCATTGAACTTCCCTGTGTCTTTTAATTGGAGCATTTTAGTCCATTTATATTTAAAGTAATTACTGATAGGCATGTGTTTATTTACACTTTAATTGTTTTCTGGTTATTTTTGTACTTCTCTGTTTATTTGTCCTTCCTGTGGTCTCTTCCCTTGTGATTTGATGGTTTTCTTTAGAGTTATGTTTGGGTTCTTTTGTCTTTATTTTATTATTTTTTAAAGATTTTATTTATTTATTTGAGGGAGAGAGAGCAAGCACGTGAGAGGGGCGGAGGGTCAGAGGGAGAAGCAGACTCCCTGCTGACAGGGAGCCTGATGTGGGACTCAATCCTGGGACTCCAGGATCATGACCTGAGCCAAAGGCAGTCGCTTAACCAACTGAGCCACCCAGGAGCCCCTTGTGTCTTTATTTTTTGTCTATTGTAGCTTCTTGGTCTGTGGTTCCAATGAAGTGTATATATATATTGACCTAGATATTTAGCAGTCTGTTTTAAGCTGATAGTTGTTTCAGTTTGAATGCATTCTAAAAGCACTGCTTTTTTACTGCCTCTTAACATTTTCTGTTTTTGACATCATATTTTACATCTTTTTATTTTGTATATCCCTTAACTACTTATTGTAGTTACAGTTGAGTTTACTTTTTTGTCTTTAACCTCATACTAGCTTTTTCATTGGTTCATGCATTGCCTTTACTATACTTTTGCTTTTATGAGTGAGATTTTTTCTTTCATATATTTTCTTGTTTTTAGTCATGGCATTTTCTTTTCTGCTTAAAGATCTTTTTTTTTTTTTTTTAAAGATTTTATTTATTTATTTGAGAGAGAATGAGAGAGAGCACATGAGAGGGGGGAGGGTCAGAGGGAGAAGCAGACTCCCTGCCGAGCAGGGAGCCTGATGCGGGACTCGATCCAGGGACTCCAGGATCATGACCTGAGCCGAAGGCAGTCGCTTAACCAACTGAGCCACCCAGGCGCCCTCTGCTTAAAGATCTTTTAACATTTCTTGTAAGGTTGGTTTAGTTGGGGTGAATTCCTTTAGGTTTTGCTTGTCTGGGAAACCCTTTATCTCTTTTTCAATTCTGAATGTCAGCCTTGCTGAATAGAGTATTTTTGGTTGTAAGTTTTTCCTTTTCAGGAGTTTAAATACATCCTGGCACTCCTGGCTTGCAAAATTTTTGCTGAAAAAATGAGTTGATCATCTTACGGGATTTTCTTCATTTATGACTTTTTTTTTTTTAATATTTAATTTATTTGACAGAGAGCGAGACAGCGAGAGAGGGAACACAAGCAGGGGGAGTGGGAGAGGGAGAAGCAGGCTTCCCGCTGAGCAGGGAGCCCAGTGTGGGGCTCGATGCCAGGACCCTGGGATCATGACCTGAGCTGAAGGCAGACGCTTAACAACTGAGCCACCCAGGCGCCCCAATTTTTTTTTTTGTTTTTTTTGTTGCCGCCTTCAACATTCTCTCATTATCTTTAACTTGCAATTTTATTTATAATGTGTCTTGGTGGATTTCTTTGGTTTTATTTTATTAGGGACTCTATGCTTTTTGCATGTGATATGTGTTTCCTTTCTCAAGTTAGGGAAGTTTTCAGCCATTATTTCTTCAAATTTTCTGGCCCTTTTCCTCTCTCTTTTCCTTCTGGGGACCCATATAATATGAATGTTAGTATGCTTGTTGTTCCAGAGGTCCCTTAAAACTGTCCTCATTAAAAAAATTTTTTTGCTGTTTTCACTATTCTCTTTTCCACATTGCTGATTCATTCTTCTCTATCATGTAATCTGCTTTTGGTTCTTTCTAATGCATTTTTCATTTCAGTTATTGTATTCCTCAGCTCTGATTGGTTTTTTATATTTTCTTTCTCTATGTTGAAGTTGAATGATGAGCATCTTTATGATCATTACTTTGAACTTTTTATCAGGTAAATTACTTATCTCCTTTTCTTTAGGTCTTCCTTTTTTTCTGGGGTTTTATCTTGTTGTTTTGTTTGGAACGTATTTCTCTGTCTCCTCATTTTATTTGATTTCCTGTGTGTGTTTCTATGAATAGCTGTAAGAGCTAAGTTTCCTGGTATTGAAAGAGTGGCCTTATGTAGGACTGCCTGCTGCATAGACTGTATGCCTGGTAGCTTTGGCAGGTGGGCTGGAGCTGGAGTGGGCATGACTTGGGGGTCCTGGGGCATGTTGTGCTGTGGCCATCTCTGTGGAATTACTGGAGCAGAAGTGGGCTTAAGCTTGGTATGTCTCAGGATGTGCTGTGCTGTGGGCACAGGCCAGTTGGGTCCTGGAGGGTGTTGTGTCAGGGCTGCCTTGGCAGGATGGCTGGAGCTAGGGCTGATGTGGTTGGGGACTGGGGGTGTACTGTGTGGGAGCCGCCTTTGAGGGATAGCTGGAGCTGGAGTGGGCCAGGGGTCTGGAGTGTGCTGGGGTGGCCCTACCAGGTTGGTAAAGTACCCGGACCCAGCTTCTGTTTACACTATGAAGGTAGATGCAGAATGTAAAAATGGCGCTTGCTGGTTCCTCTTACCCCAGTGAGAGTTCCATTGGTTCTCTACCTTTTTGTTGGAGGCTCTAGTGTTAGTACATGGATTTCCTTCATTTATAGTCTGTTTGCAGTTTAAACTGCTATGTCTGAGGGCAGGTGAGCCTGTGCATTGGCCTCTCATTAATATCCTCTACTGCAGGTCACCTAGTCAAGACTGGGGTTCCTGTTATGTCCATATTTCTCCTACTTTTCCCTATTGGTCCCTTTATCGTTTGTTGTGTAGAAGCTGTGCAGTCAGCCTTCTCTTCTTCATCTGGAGGAATGTCTCTCTATATAGGTATAGATTTAGTGTGTGGGAGGAGATGAGTTCAGAGTCTTCCTGTGCCACCATCTTGGACCCTCTTAGCAAATTTTAATGCTTTCGGTCTGTTATTTATTTATTTATTTATTTATGTTATGTTATGTTAGTCACCATACAGTACATCATTAGTTTTTTATGTGGTGTTCCATGATTCATTGTTTGCATATAACACCCAGTGCTCAATGCAATATGTGCCCTCCTTAATACCCATCACCAGGCTAATCATCCCCCACCTCACCCCCTCTGAAACCCTCAGTTTGTTTCCTGTAGTCCATAGTCTCTCATGTTTCATCTCCCCCTCTGATTCCCCCCCTTCATTTTTCCCTTCCTTCTCCTAATGTCCTCCATGCTATTCCTTATATTCCACATAAAAGTTAAACCATATGACACTTGTCTTTCTCTGCTTGACTTACTACACTTAGCATAATCTCCTGGTGAGTGATCTCTTTTTTCTTTTATTATTAGATTGTAAACATTAGATTGGATGCTCTTTGTGAGAAGGGTACTAATATAGGTTTTTTTTTTTTTTTTTAAAGATTTTATTTATTTTTTAGAGAGCGAGTGAGAGAGAAACAGCATGAGAGGGGAGAGGGTCAGAGGGAGAAGCAGGCTCCCCGCCGAGCCGGGAGCGCGATGTGGGACTCGATCCCAGGACCCCGGGATCACGACCTAAGCCGAAGGCAGACACTTAACCATCTGAGCCACCCAGGCGCCCCAATATAGGTTTTTTTTTTTTTTTTAAGATTTATTTATTGGGTGCCTGGGTGGCTCAGTTGGTTAAGCGACTGCCTTCAGCTCAGGTCATAATCCTGGAGTCCCAGGATCGAGTCCCACGTAGGCTCCCTGCTCAGCAGGGAGTCTGCTTCTCCCTCTGACCTTCCCCCTCTCATGTGCTCTCTCTCTCTCTCTCTCATTGTCGCTCTCTCAAATAAATAAATAAAATCTTTAAAAAAAAAGATTTATTTATTTATTTGAGAGAGAGAGAGAGTGAGCATGAATGGAAGGGGCAGAGGGAGAGGGGGAGAGAATCCCAAGCAGACTCCACTCTGAGTGCGGAGCCTCACTCGGGGCTTGATCTCATGACCCTGAGATCACGACCTGATCTGAAACCAAGAGTCCAGTGCTTAACCGACTGTGCCACCCAGGCTTCTCAGGTTTTTGAAAACTAGATTAAATTAACCATTTTAGGCACTTTAAAGTGTGCAGTTTAGTGGTTTAATTCATTCATAATGTTGTACAATTACTACCTTATCTAATTCCAGAATATTTCTATCATCCCCAAAAGAATCCCTGTTCCTCCTGTTTCCCCTCTTTGCCCAGTCTCTGCAACCATTAATCTTCTCTTTGTCTCCATGAGCCTACCTTTTGGGACATTACATATAAATGGAATCATATGACACGTGGCCTTTGTGTCTGGCTTACTTCATTTGATATTTGTTTTCATAGTTCATTCATGTTTTAGCATATATCAGTACTTCCTTTTAATTGGTGCATAATATTCCAATGGATGGATGGATGGGTGCGTGCGCACACACACACACACACACATATATACGTACAACATTTTATTTATCCATTCATCAGTGGGTGATGTTTGCATGGTTTCCAGCTTTTGGCTATAGTGCTGCCAATACATTTGTGTACAAGCTTTTCTTTCTTTTTTTTTTTAAGATTTATTTATTTGAGAGAGAGAGCGTGCATGCATGAAGAGCAGGGGCAGGAGAGGGAGAGTGAATCACAAGCAGACTGCATGCTGAATGTGGAGCCTGACATGGGCTTGATCTCACAGCACTCAGATCAGACCTGAGCTGAAACCAAGAGTTGGATACTTAACCAACTGCACCACCCAGGCGCCCCTGTACAAGCTTTTCTGTGAACATGTGTATTAAAGAATTTGGCCTTGCCCAAAGTTTCACCTTTGCCTTCAGCTTCTGGGAGGGAATCTATACCTGTGCTTGGGTTGGGGGGGAAGTTGGGAGACTGGCTATATAAATAATCTTAGGGTGGGGACTGCTACACGAGAAAGGCCAACCATGTCATTTAGGGTAGGCTTTGGGTCCCAGTGATATTAGTCAACCTGGAGACTGAGTTCAACCACCTGGGCAATTAGTCACTCTATTTTGCCTATGTAATGCATCTCCAGTGAAAACTCTGGACTCTGAAGCTGGCTTAGCAGTACTCTGTGTGTATTATCACACATAGATGCCAGGAGGGTAATGTGTTCTGATTCCATGGGAGAGGACCATTGGAGGCTCTGTATTTGTAAGCCCCCCAGACTCTGCTCTGAGTTTCTTCTTTTGGCTGATTTTAATCTGTATTAAACCGTGATAACCGTTATGTGATAAATTGTAATAAGCCATCTCTTTTAATAAGCTGTAAACATGATTATAATAGCTTTCAGTAAAGTTCTATGAGTCTTTTTGACAAATTATTGAACCTCAGAGTGGTTTTGGAAACTGCCCAAACGTCTAGTTGATTGTACAAGAGAGGGCAGTCTTAAGGCCTGCTCCAAGTTGCCTACTTCTAGACAGCATGTTTTCATTTATCTTGGGTATATACCTAGGAGTAAGGTTGCTGCATCACATGGTACTCTACCTTTAACTCTTGAGGAACTACTGAACTATTTTTCACAGTGGATGTGTCATTTTACATTTTACATTCCCACTGGAAACATACGAGGGTTCCAGTTTCTCCACATTCTTAGTGACACTTATTTTCTGTTTTGTTTGTTTTCAGTTATAGCCATCCTGATGAGTATGAAGTGATACCTGTGGTTTTGGTTTGCATTTCTCTAATGACTAATTATATTGAACATCTTTTCATGTCCTTATTGGCCATCCTTATATATTCTTTGGAGAACTGACTGTTCAGATCCTTTGCACATTTTAAAATTAAGTTACTTTTTGTTGATTTCTAAGAGTTCTTTATACATTCTGGATATTAGGCCCTTACCATATATGGTTGGCAAGTATTTTCTCTTGTTACCTTTTCACTTTCTTTCTCGTGTTCTCAAAGCACTAAATTTTACACTTGGTTGAAGTCCAGCTTAACCTATTTTTCTTTTTGTTACTGAGCATTTGGTGTTGTATTTAAGAAACCATTGCCTTAATCAGGGTCACAATGATGTACACCTATGTTTTCTAAGAGTTTCAACTCTCACGTTTAAGTCTTTGATCCATTTTGAGTTTAATTTTATGTATGATGTGTGGTGGAATCACAATTTTATCCTTTTGCATTTGGATATCCAGTTGTCCCAGCATCATTTGTTGAAGACTGTTCCCAGTTATTTCTCATTATTAGAGTTAAGTGTTAAATTCAAAAGAATCAAAGAGTCCAATTTTATATTCTTTGGTAATGTGTTCCAGTTTTCTGTAAGAATTTTTTTTAAATACTAAATTTAAATTTCATTTGCCTTTTATTTTAATGAAAATTGATAGTTTTTTTTATATGTTATTCTTGAATACTCTTTAGAAGTTTTAAAAAAGTAAATGCTTGATCATAATTAGCAATATCTTTGGAGGCAGCTTTTATAATTCTGAAAAATAAACTCATTCCTTTTATAATATTTTATGATACTTTTACATAAGCATGTTTTGAAATTTTTTGTTTAAAAAATTTTTTTTTGAAATTTTTTGTTTTTTTAGCTTGTAAGTATATGTTTATGATTTTTTTGTAATGATTTATCATATTGTTTCTTTCCTTCAACTTTTGATTTAAAAAATTCCAAACTTTGAGAAAAGTGAAAGAATAATACATGAATATCAAATTGCCTTTCCTCTAGATTCACCCGTTTTTAATATTCTACCACATTTGTGTGTATTTTCTTTCTCCATCTCCATTAATTGCCATTAATAATATTATCAAATACACATTATGTGTGTGTATACATATATATATATATATATATATTTTTTTTTTTTTTTTTTTAACCTCTTCTCAAAGTGTTCTTTTATGGCTATATTTTTCTTTTCAGTTTTCAGATTTAAGCTCCAGTCAGGGATCACACATTATATTTGGTCTTTATTTTTCTTTTTTTCCTTTAATGCAGAATAGTCTCCTGGCCATTTTTTACTTTTCAGGATATTGACTCTTTTTTAAGATCCCATGTTCCTTTTTTGTAGATTTCCTACCATTTGGATTTGTCTGATTGTTCCTTCATGAGATTCAGGTTAAATATTTTCGGTAAGAATGCTACTTTAGTGATAAAGATGCATATTTTGGAATTTGCTCAGTGATTTCTAGGAGATTAAAACTAAAAAATGGAATATTTCATTCCTCCCCCCTTACCGCACATCAACCCAACTAAATAAAATCAAGGCAATCAAAGAATCTGCAGTTATTGGGAACATCAAACTTCAAATTTTTGACCTGATGTTTTTCATACTTTGGCAAACTTAGTTTTTTTAAGTTATCACTTTGATTATAAGGAATGCTAGTCTACTAGAAGAGCACTGGTCTGGATGGTAGGAAATGGGTGCATGAGATATGAATTGTTTTACTCATTTATTCAAGAAATACTATTGATCATATCCTCACATTATACAGTTGCTATGTGTGAGAACTGGATTCCAGTGTTTTTTGCATTTGGCCATTAGGATGTCATTTACTTTTTTCCAGAGCAGGTATAGTAGTAGAAACCTCATTATAGTCAACTGAGGAATAAAATAAAGGAGACAAAGTAGAAAGATAAATGCATACCAGTCCTTAGCTTAGTTGTAGAATTGAGGGAATTTCTCTTCTCTCTTCCCCTCCCTACCTCCCCTGTTTCTCTCTTTTTCTTCCTTTAAAACCTAGGCTGATGGTAAGGAACTGCTAGAGAGGTTGAGACACAGAAGGAGAGGAATAACTAGCATTGTAAGATACCGGAAGATGGGAATAAGAACACAGCTGGGGGGTAAGCTTTAGATAGGTGAAGCCGTACCATTTGATTTAAGAGGAAATGTATACAAATGGATAAGTGAAGGTATATAAGGAGAGAGAGGGGGTTAGGTAGTTGAAGGGGTCAGGTGGTCTTTATTTTTACTGATACATGAGTTAACTTCATCTGCCAAGAGTGAGTTTAGGTAAGAGATTTGAAAAGAGAAGAGGGTTTGTAGTTGACTAAGGATAAGTAAAAGAATGATGAATCATTTTGAGAGCCTGAGAATGGGTTTAATTGACCCAGTTCTTCACTTCTGCATTTTTCTCCCCATATGAAGAGGTTGAATTGAATTGTGTGGAAGTTGGGTTGAATTGAAGATTAGAGGTTTGAAGGAGCTGTGGGGTGAAGGGTTAAGGGGTGGATGGGATTTTAGGGTGCTAATGAGAGGGCGGTGAAATGATTGGTAGTCTGTGGAGAAGAGGTGCATGTGTGCAGGAAGAAATGATAGACTCAATAAAGTAGAGGAATGGGGCACGGTTTGCTTTGATAAGGTCAAAGAATAGGTTAGGGGTAGAAGGTTACAGCCAGAGATAGATCAATGTTTAGTTTCAGAGATGGAATCAGTGTGAGTAATGATGAGGTCCAGGTTAAGGTAACTGGAATGGATTATTGGGATGAATGCAATTGTATTTGTTTAGGGGAAGAATAGTTGAGGTATGCACATTATATAAATTGTGCCTTGAAATTGCCAGGATAATGGCAAGATTTGTGTTAGTAAGGTAGAAGGATCTTAGAGCTTAAAGCTTCATTGATTATGGAGAGTGAGGAAGAAATGGGTTCAATAAAGAACATTACATTCTAGCACAGCCAGATGGCATACCTCTCAGAGGAGTGGATTTTATGCAAATGTGGAGGAGTTTTAGCCTGGAAGTGGCTAATAGGGGAGCTAGGAGATACGGACTCTCCTCTCTCTGTTGTGTGTATTGGGTGTTACAGAAAGGCCCACATTCATTAGATTGGATTTTATAGAGCAAATAGTTCCAGCAAGAGAAACTAAACTTTATGCTATTAATGACTAGGGGGTGCAAGACTATAGAATTTTTTTTAAATGAAAGCATGAGGGTTTCTTTCTTTTCTTTCTTTTCTTTTCTTTTCTTTTCTTTTCTTTTCTTTTCTTTTCTTTTCTTTTCTTTTCTTTTCTTTTCTTTTCTTTCTTTCTTTCTTTCTTTCTTTCTTTCTTTCTTTCTTTCTTTCTTTCTTTCTTTCTGTCTTCTTTCTTGATTTTATTTATTTATTTGAAAGAGAGAAAGGAGAGAGCACAAGCAGGGGGAGCAGCAGAAGGAGAGGGAGAAGCAGGCTCCCCGCTGAGCAGGGAGTTCCATGACTTGAGCTGAGGACAGACGCTTAACCGACTGAGCCACCCAGGCACCCTGAAAGCATGAGGGTTTCAAAGAGCCAGTGGAATTGATTGGAATAAGAAAGAAGCAGGATGGGGCGCCTGGGTGGCTCAGTCAGTTAAGCATCTGCCTTTGGCTCGGGTTGTGATCTCAGGGTACTGGGATCAAGCCCCACGTTGGGGTCTTTGCTCAGTGGGGAGCCTGCTTCTCCTTCTCCCTCTGCCTGCTGCTCCCCCTGCTTGTGCTCTCTCTTTCTGTCAAATAAATAAAATCTTAAAAAAAAAAAGAAGCAAGATGATAGATTGAGGGTTGAAAATATAGTGGAATATTGAGATAGTTTCAAGACTCACTGTGATGGGGTCCCTGTGTAATGTACAGATTATGGAAACCAAACAATGATATTTGATTAATTTTGAATGGGAGACAAGCATATTAGTGAAATTACTGGAATGTAATACATTTAGAAATGATAAAGCTAGCCTGACAATTTTCTTATTAAAAATGAAAAAGGGTTAATTCTGACTTGCATGTAATAATGTGTCCACTGGGTGTCACTGTGGCTTCACGTTTAGTTACACAAATAGGTACAGGAGCTTTGTGGAGTCAATATTACATGGGTCTTCTGTCTGCTTATTTTTCCTTTTTGCAGTGAATTTTGCTAATATCTTTTTCTGGTTTTTTTTAGGTACAGCTATTTATCACCATTGCAAATAAAGCAGATACCTATTCCTAAATTGGCGGCTGCAAACTGTCTTATCATTACTTGGGTAACCAATAGACAGAAGCACCTGCGTTTTGTAAAGGAAGAACTTTATCCTTCTTGGTCTGTTGAGATAGTTGCTGAGTGGCACTGGGTAAAAGTAAGTTGAAAAATTAACTTATTTGTTAATATAGTGTGACATATAAGTCACATAAATATAGCATCTAATTTTTAATACTTAACATGGCACTGCTCTACTTCTTCAAAACAGTCTATTTAAAACTTTTACTTTGATACTAAATACTTGTTTCTTTTTGATGCTAAATACTTATATCTTCTTATTCTCAAAGGCTTTTTACTTTTTGTTCTGTGTCTTTTTGTGGTAGAGTCTCAAACTGCTGGCCTTAGGAAATATTTGATTCAGGGAGATATCAGGATGACATTCTAAAAAGCTCTGATGTCTGTAGTTTAAAAAACAACAAACAAAAACTTTGGAGAATCTATCAGGAAACATAGAAATAGTTTTGTCCTTCATCTTCTTGCTCTTTACGCATCCACAATTTCAGTCACCCTTTGTGGGTTCTTTCCTGTTTTTTTTTCTTTTTTCTTATGTTGCTGGGGATGGGAGGGAGAATAGCTAAGTAACCCAGCATGGAAGAGGTGGAAAGAACCAAGAACCTTACGTACTTGAAATTTTAACTTAGGTCCTCAGTGCCTTATGTGCTGCTATGCCTATTTTGAAAGAGATGACTCCAATTCTTGGATTGGTTGAATGATCTTTAATATCTCTGTTTACTATAAAGAACAAAAAAATACAGAAAAATAAGGCATCAGTTCAGAGTCCATTGGACATCCTTTTAAAGATGCGTTGTCTACTTAGATGAATTTTGCAAAAGCCCTCCTACATTTCAAAAAGATAAGCCAACTTGTTATCACTTGAATGTTTAATATTTGTATAGCTGATACATTCATTTTAAACGGGAGAGTTCTATTTTTATGTACTTTGTATGTATTTTGTGGTATACTGGTATATGTTCTAAAACGTGTGTATATTGTTTATTTGCACCTATTTTAATGGACTTAGCAAACAAACATTAACAGTGGTATCTTTGCTTTTATAACATACTTTGGGCTTAGCTTTGGTTGATTTGGTATATAGGACATTGATGGGAATATAAAACTCCATTCTACCCTGTACATTATGACAGTTCTCTTATTGTCAGAGATGGGGGTCAAAGTCAGGAAAAGGGTACCTTCTGAAATCAAAACCAGTAAAATGTTAATACATAAAATCTAAGACTACCCTATTCATTTGTAGTACTAATCAGTATAAGAGATGATATGATAAGCCCAGAGTTTAAAACAAAAATACAGTATATTATATGAAACACTGTTAGGTACCTATATGTACTGTTATAACAGAAGAAGTAATTTGCATTGAATATAAAATATATCCAAATAATAAGAATTTGCCTGTATTTATACAGCACTGTGTGGAAGAGATGCTGTCTCTCCTGGGCCCTAGAGGTGATAATAGGACTTTACTGATTTGGCTTTTTAGTTATCTTGATATTTAGTAAAAGGTTCAATAGATAATAGCTGTGAATATTCTGATGGTGAAAAGATGTATTTTAATGGCTAGTTAATTGATATTGCTATTATAAATTGTGTTTTCAATTTGATTAGCTTTAAGTGAGTCTTTGAGAGTATGATCACTCCAGGATGAAATGACAAAATTGAATTTCTGGATTAAAATGCCAAGGGATTAGACTAAGTATTGTCTATCTTATCAGTCTCTGAGCTTTTTTTATTACTAATTCTAGCTCTGACAGTATTTAATGACACTGTATTCTGTAAAGTTTAATAAGATATACTTTATTATAATCCACTTAGTCACATTGCCAGTAATCAGTAAATATTATTTGAATGAATAAATGAATTAATGATAACATGGTTTCAGGAATACATTTTAATGAAAAGTAGATTTTTATGTGTAAGATGATAAAGTGATATTTAAAATATGTTAGTCCCTTATAGCTGCTCTGTCCAAGTGATGCTCACTAGCCATGTGTGGCTCTTCAGCACCTGAAATGTGGCTTGTCAAAATTGAATTGATGTGAAGTGTAAAATATACATTGGATTTCAAACACCTAGTATGAAAGAAGAAATGTAACATACCTCAGTAACTTTTTGAATTTATTACATATTGAAATAGTATTTTGGATATGTGAGACTAAACTAGATATATAATTAAAATTGCTTCCACATTCTTACTTTTTTTAATGTTTAATGTTAGTAGAAAATTTAAATTACTCATGTGGTTTGCATTTGTGGCTTACATTTATTTTTATTGGATAGCACTAGCCCAGAGGTTTAATTTCTTTCTCTTTGGCAGAAACTGTATAGTGATAGAAAAAAAGCCAAACTCTTTCCTGGATATTTACAGATGTATGGTTCTATTTTGTTTTGTTTTTTTGTCTCCTATCAGATCACCAATTCAGGAGAATTTGTGTTCCCGTTAGATTCTCCACACAAAAAGCCTTATGAAGGTCTTATACTGGGGAGAGTTCGAGAAAAAACTGCTGTACCATTAAGGTAGGAAAAGTGATTTTTCAAAATTGTATAAATGTATACAAAATTGTATAAATGTATACAAAATTAATAGTATAGTGATCATTGATTTTCCTTAATTTTTACATTTTTGAAAATCTGAAAATGGCCCAGACCAGAAAAGTGTGAATGGTATGGTACATGAAATTTTATATTATCTTTTATCTAGTGTGTAAGTGTCATTATTGAAGAAAAGGAAATTTTTGGTAATGTCTCAGTACTTAAATTGCTGATTTACATTATTGCTTCTATTCTTGAATTTATTTTTAAATTCAGATTCTATTTGAAAGGTGAAAAAAATCAAGGCAACTGTGACTTATATATGAAAAATTGTCCTTTAAAATATAATTTACTTTGTTGTTTTGTTTTAATTAGGAATGAAGATGTAAAAGTACTTCCCATTCCAGATCACAAGTTAATTGTCAGTGTGCCCTGTACTCTTCATTCACATAAGCCACCGCTTGCTGGTATGTTTTTATAAAATAGAATTGTTATGACGTCTGTCAAATTGAAGAAAGGATTGAATTTAGTATTTGAATGGTGTAGAGATTGGAAATTAAATTGGATGTTTTATTTTTGTTAATACTCTAAAATTTTACAGCAGAATTTATGAATAGTGTTTTTATTTATTTTGTTACAAAAGCTTTATTGTTTTCATTTGGTCCCTGACTTGAGAGAGGGCTCTATGATGGTTAGAGGGCTGCCTAGTGGCTGCAGGGAGAGGCACAGGCAGAAACTCTGACATCAGGGGGATGTGGAGGTGCCTGTCAAAGGCTGCTGGGCTCCGGAAGCTCCTAGTTGTGCTTGAGGATGAGCCTTTTGAAGAGATACTTGACTGGCCCGGCCCAGCGCAGGACCAGCCACCAACCAACCTGTGGAGGTTAGTCAGGTGGTCACCCAAGTTCTTGATGAGTTTTCCCTCCTCATCTGGAAGTGGCTCTCCAGGAAGTCACACAGATGGGGATTTAATGGGCAGAACCCAGAGCATACATATCCAGAAGGGCCTGGTTCAGGTTGTTCTTCAGGGCCGTGCAGCTTCCATGGCATCTACGGCTTTGCCTCACTCATTTTGGGAGGGATTCTTCATGTTTTGGAAAGGGCGTGGCTGCCGCACTGGTTTTGCATCTTCTAAGAGATGCCTGGCCAACTTGAGGAAGAAGTGCCTAGGCCTTCCGGAGTCACATCGTCACAGTCCAAATAGAAGCCCTGAGAGGTGGATGTAAGAGGTCTGCAAATACAGGTTGACCAGACAGTTAACAGTGGCCTCCACCTTGGGAGAATTATTCTAAGGAATCTGGGAGCTCACCGTTTGTCAGCAATAAGGAGCTAACCACAAAAAATGGGGTGGCTGGTCCTGGAGGTTGTTCCTGGAAAGGAGATTGGAAGGTGGTCAGAGGGTAGTCAGAGATTGGAAGAAGGGGGTCCCTGGGTCTGTCCCATCCAGAGACTGTTGAACAAGATTATTGAACCGTTGAAGCAAGAGATAGGTTTGTGGGATTGCCAGCTGCGCTGTATAGATTAGTTTTATTTCACCTCTGCTTTTCCTTTTATACCATTTTTTTTAGGTTCCCCTTATTATTGGTTGTTACTCCCTCACTGTCCTTGATAGACTAAAGACTGTTGGGGCAGCTAAGGATTGTAGTTCTACTAGGGGCTTTATTTCACTATGAGGGCTCTATCCCTTGCTTGTTTTGAAACCAGGAGCTCAGAAAAGCAGACAGAGAGAGATAGTGAGAATCCCCTTGATACTTGGTAGAGATTCAGTTTTATGTTGAGGTAGTGTTGCTTTTCTGAACTATTGGAAAGGTAATTGTTGCAGCCTAGAATTCTTACTAGCCTTAATGCTTTATTTAGTAAAATGTTCATCATTCAGTGAAACTAAGCAGCAAGGAATAATGGAAAGTTTTAGCTTTGGAGATTGACTAACATGAGTTTGAATCCTGGATCTGCTACTTAATGAGTTACTCTAACCATTTTTTACCTCAGAGTCCTCATTTAAAGAGCGACTAATGATATTTAATCTTTTAGAGTTGTGAGGATTGCTTATAATATATTTGAAATTCTGTAGTATATAGTAGACGCTCTGTAAATGCTAAATTTTTCAAGTGAGAGTTTAAAAAAATAGGAATGTAGGGGCACCTGGGTGGCTCAGTCACTTAAGTGTCCGACTCTTGATTTTGGCTCAGGTCATGATCCTCAGGGTTGTGACATCAAGCCCCCATGTCAGGCTCCTCACTGGGCATGGAGCCTGCTTAAGATTCTCTCTCTCCCTTTCTCTGTGCTCTCCCCCAAAAAACAGGAATGTAAGTCCTTGAGACATACTCAATTTGTGATTGTTTCCTATTCAAAAAATTTAAGGAATTTTTTTTTATTAATTTGGTGATCCCTGCTTAAAAAACCCAAAACATTTAAGCTGCCACTCAGGAAAACTACAGGGTCCCCAACCTATCATATTATTTTGTAGAATATGGGCTAGTTCATGAGTTAGAATACATAGGAAAGTGAATACAGAGTCTCAAGGTAATTTTTATTGATAGCGCTTAGGATTTCTGTTATCTTAAATTGCTTATGCAGAAGAATTTGTAGTGTTACTTCATTTGAGAAATACTCAGATGTTTTCCTGATGATCCATTCTTGACTTAGAGGCATGCTGAGTGAATAATTATCTTTAAGCTTTGTACTGTCATAGACTCTTAATTGCATTAATATTATGACTTAAATGAGTGACATTGTACTGTTCTTTGAGAAAAAAATTGTTTGGTACCAGTATTCAATGGAGGAAATCTAATTTGTATCCTTCTAATTTGAATTTTCTCTATCATTTAGTGAGTATCAAAGCATAATTTAGTGTTCGTCTTAGGGCTTATTTTTTTACTTTTAAAAGCCAAGACCCAGCCTTTCATTCTCAATTTATAGTTAAACTGTTTATCAATTCCTTTTACATAGGATAAAATTATGTTTAAAGATTAATCTTAAAAAACAAGGTTTTAAAATAGTAAATAAAAATTAGTCTTTTATTAATCCTAATAAAAATCAGCCTGTCTATGAAGTGCAGTTCTGCCATATGCCCAGTAGAGGGCAGCACAAACACATTTTTTTTTTTTTTTTAGGATTGAGAACTTTTAAAAAAAGAAAAGTTAGATTTTGCGGGGGGCCAGGGGGTAATCCATATGACTTGATATGTAATCCTTATATTTTGGTTAGGTGGTGGTAGACAAGAAGTATTTGTAACCCTATATTTTTGAATTTATGTTACTATGTAGCCAGTGCATATATTTTTAGGTATAGAGCTATACAAATTAAAGCCATCAAAAAACAATTTCTGCATTGTATTTCACTCTGAAATCCTAACTCTAGGTTTTAGGATAGTACATGTTCTATTCTATATGTAATGCTTAGAACTTTTACATGTAAATGTTCTTAAACTGTTTTATGTAAATTCATAAAATAAAATGTTCTTTCTTTTGCTTCTAGAGGCACCAGGATTTTTTTAAAAATTTAATTTTTTAAAGTAATTAATTTTTTATTATGTTATGTTAATCACTATATATTATATCATTAGTTTTTGATGTAGTGTTCTATGATTCATTGTTTTTGTATAACACCCAGTGCTCCATTCAGTACGTGCCCTCTTTAATACCCATCACCAGGCTAACCCATCCCCCCACCCAAACATTTTTAATTTATTGCTACATTTACTCTGTTTTTAAATTTTGAAGTTTCCTGCTACAGAGTAAAAGATAAGCCTTCAATAGCTATGGCTTGTAATCTAATAATTATAAATGTTTATAAAATTTAAAGATTTGAAAGTATTTGGATCAAAATTGTTTTTTATATTTTACCTTAGAGGAATTTCCACTCCTTTTACTACTTTACTCACTAACAGTTTCTATCTGAAGAGTAAAACACAGTTTGATAAGATTCTGTGCACTGTGTTGGAGCCCCTTCTCCCCTAACCCTGCCCTTTGTTCCCAGAGCAAAAGGGGAATGACTGGCTATGCGTGGATTGTTTCCTCTTCTTTGATTAGAAGTATGTTTTGCTAATGTCAGATGTTATGTAATTATCTAAGTATATGTATCTGTCCTATTCTTTAATTTATACATTTGAATTTACTTTTTAAAAATTGAGGTATAATTAACATATACCAGTATATTAGTTTCAGGTGTACAATGATTTGATGTATATATATGTTGAGAAATGATCACCAATCACCATAAGTCTAGTTAACATCCATTACCACACATAGTTACAAAATGTTTTCTTTGTGATTAGAACTTTTAAGATCTCGAGTTTACTTTTAAACTGATATTTAAAATTAGTAAGAATAAAACATTTCCATTCATTTGCTTTTATTTCTTTTGCTTTGTTTTGAAATGTGGTTAACATTTTAAAAATATTACTCCTTGACTTTCTATTTTTCTCAACCAGAAAGGAAAAAAAAACCATGCAGAAATGTGTTACATTGAGAAAGTAGGAGGTAGTAAATGGGTTTAGGTTTTATGTACTATATTTGTCAACTCCCAAGTGCCTGGCCATCTTTTTCTACTAGATTGTGTACTCTTAGAAAACATGGATATCTGTTTCCTTTGTTAAGTTCCATAATACTGATTATAGTGGATGCTCAGAATAGTAAGCGTTTTTGACTGGCTGACTCCCGCCTGTTTGGACTCCAGATTATGGTTTAAGAATAGAGTTGCTAATGTATTTGTACCAAAACACTGAACAAACAAACAGAAACAAAGAAAACTTTGCTTCATATAACTTTACCACATTAAAAGTGAATTGAGGTTGGTAAGGCATTGAATTCATGGAGAAAAAATGGAAGAGTGATATAAGTTTATTGTCCTCTAAGACTCTGGGGAAGTCTTTCTCAGGTTTAATAACATTTAATTATACACTTATTTTTTTTTTAAAGATTTTATTTATTTATTTGAGAGAGAGAATGAGAGAGAGCACATGAGGGGGGGAGGATCAGAGGGAGAAGCAGACCCCCTGCTAAGCAAGGAGCCGATATGGGACTCGATCCCGGGACTCCAGGATCATGACCTGAGCCGAAGGCAGTCACTTAACCAACTGAGCCAACCAGGCGCCCTAATTATTCACTTATGAAAGGACTAGAAGTTTCATGTTAGCATCCCCTAAAAGCTATCAAAGCCCAAATGTGACTTCAGTTGGGTTATAGACAATGAATGCTTTAAATTCTTTGATTTTTGATAAACAGGACCAATACTTTTATAGAAATAAACAGTTCTTTTGCTGTGAGAGTGATTGGGAGAACATTATGAACATGAAATTTTTTTTATATATTTTCTTTTAAACTTTACCTATATCAAGTACTCCTAAGGAATACTTACCATTCCTAAAGGGAATTTGATAAATTTCTTCCAAGCTCAATCTTCTATAGTAATTAAGAACTATATTTAAAAAATGCTCTTCTAGGACTTTTCATCCCTGAATTGTTATTTTCATACCCAGTTCCTATAATGTGGTTAATATAGCTAACCAGCAATGATCAAGGTTAAATTGATTTAAATATTTGTAATCCAAGTGAACATGTGCTTTAAAAAAAAAAAAAAAAAAGCTTTTATCGTATTTTCTTTCTGTTACTGTGTATCATAGCATTTAGTCAACATCTGTATGAGGTAGCTTTTTCCTGAAAAATACGATTTTTAGTAGTTATTATTACATTACATAAGGACTACTTGTGGAAATACGATGGTGAAATTTTAGGTAAAAAGGATCTATACTTTAGAAATGATGGAATGTGCTACCAAGTCCTAGCTTTGAGGGTATTGTATTTGTTATTTATATTGTTCAGTATTTTTATCGGTATCCAGTTCTTCATTTACTGCTCTCTTGCTGAGATATATGCTTGCAGAAACTTATATTTTATCTCAGTTTTTTAAGTGGGTTATTTTTGTGTTGTTTCTATATACTTCTTTTTCATGCACAGATTACATTTATTAAAAAAATTAAGTTAGTACTCAGGAGATATGTTAGCAGTAATGGAAAACTGAAAAGTCACCTGTGAGGGTGTTAAAATTCTTATTTCTCATCTGCAGATGAAAACTGATAATCAAGACTCTTGAAATTTCTGATGGTGTGTTTCCAATCTCAGGAGTGGTTATTTCAAATGACTTCTAACTACCAATAGTAAAGCCTGTGATGAAATCCTTGCAATTAATTAGCTGTCCCTTTTTTTTGTTTGTTTAAGGAAACATTCCCGCTTTTCTGCTTTAAACTGCTAAAAGGAAATTGATTCCTTTCTTAACAGTAATTTTTGTGTTTTTTCTCTTTTTTGGACAGAGGTTCTAAAAGACTATATCAAGCCAGATGGGGAATGTTTGGAATTGTTTGCTCGAAATTTACAGCCAGGTTGGACTAGTTGGGGCAACGAAGTTCTCAAATTTCAACACATGGATTATTTTGTTGCTCTGCAGTCTAGAAGCTGACTATGATCTTAAAGTTGTGATTTTCTTCACTTTTTCCTCACCCCTTTTTCCTTCATTCTAACTGATATTTCCTTTTCTCACCAACCAGTATGCTTAGAAATGTAAACAGGACTTGGTTTTTCTGCCAAAGACCAGAAGTGACTAGTCTTTATGTAATTTTGAGATGAATTTACTTCCGTTGCACTAGTAGTCCCCATTATTCCGGATTCACTGCAAATAAAGAGGTAAGCAGTTAGAAAAATGACAAGACTTTGTTATCGAAAAAGTTCGGAAAGCACACACTATGGACCAGAGGTCATAATTCTGCCTATGGATGTGTTTCATTTGGCCCATATGGTGTTACAAAAGAAATTTGAACCATCATTCTGAAAATTTGAACCATCATTCTGAAAAATCTACACATAAAGTGTAGATTTTCGCTTTTCTCTAAACATCAGAAGCTCTGGCTGCATTGAGGTCTGTATTCTTTCCTGGCATCAGTCAGTAGGACCCAGTGGTAGCAGCTCACTTGGGAAGGGACATGGGCTCTGCAGTTTACCACAAAAACACTTACTCCATGCCACTCACTTGTATTGTCTACGTGGCCCCTGGGCAACCCAAATTTATGATCTCTGGTATACTGTTACATTCTGGAAAAAATACTGAGAGACCTGCCAAGTACCTCATCATTGTACTGAGCTTATGAAACCTTTTGGTTTTAAATTGCATTCAAGGTCACTTTTCTTTTTTTTTTTAATTTTAATTTTTATTATTATTATTTTTTAAAATTTTTTATTTATTTGAGAGAGAGAGAATGAGAGAGAGAGCACATGAGAGAGGGGAGGGTCAGAGGGAGAAGCAGACTCCCTGCCGAGCAGTGAGCCCGATGCGGGATTCGATCCCGGGACTCCAGGATCATGACCTGAGCCGAAGGCAGTCGCTTAACCAACTGAGCCACCCAGGCGCCCCTCAAGGTCACTTTTCAAGTACTTCTTAGTTTTGCTTGGTTTTCTAGAAGATTTAAAGAGTATTTCTTATAAAAATGTCAGAAGATGGGGCGCCTGGATGGTCGTTAATCATCTGCCTTCAGCTCAGGTCATGATCCCGGGGTCCTGGGATCAAGCCCCGCGTCGGGATCCCTGCTCCACGGGAAGCCTCCTTCTCCCTCTCCCACTCCCCCTGCTTGTGTTCCCTCTCTCACTGTCTCTCTGTCAAATAAATAAATAAATAAATAAATAAAATCTTAAAAAAAATGTCAGAAGATAATACCGCTTATGATTTAAAAGATATTTATATTATTTACAGATTTCCCACAAATATTTTTTTACTAAGTAAAATATTTTTTACTGAAATGATTCTTTGAAAAGCATGCTGATTTGTTGTGTATAACCTTTTTTTAAATTGAGATACAATTTCACATAAAATTCTCCAATTTTTACTATAGGATTCAGTGAGTTTAGAAAACATATACTATGGTTGTCTGTCTACCACCATAATCGTGATATAGAACATTTTCTTCACCTCCAAAACTCATGTGTCCAATTACAGTCAATCCCTTCCTCCCATCCCTGGCATTTGGTGAACAATGATTTGTTTTCTATCATTAGTTTTGCTTTCTTAGAATTTCATATAAACAGAATCATAGAATATGTAATCTATTGTATCTGGCTTCTTTCACTTAGCATTTTGACAAAAGTATTTATATAATTTACAGCTTTTCTACAAATATTTATCTCCTAAATAAAATGTTAGATTGAGATGGTTATCTGACACATTTGCCTATTTGTTTACTGATTTTGCCAATGAAAAAATGTTATTTTTGAAGTTTGTTCATTCTTTGTGTGAATATATATTATAGGCTTAACTTTGTATTTATAGGGATACTCTTACTTGTTATTGAAATGAAAAAAGGCATTAAACTTGAAGCAAACATCTCACAACCTTATTTGAAACTCTTTCCAGCCTCTTGTACTATTTATAGGTTTTATATAATTTGTGGAAACGTTTTATTCTCACCAAGTTTTTGGACTTTTATTTTTGCACCACAAATACTGATACTTGAGAGAAAAAGAGAATTTTTATTCACTGAATGTGGTATTCAAGACACAGAGGGTTGGTTTTTTTTGTGTGTGTGTGTTTTGTTTTAGACACAGAAGTTGTAGTCTTAGCTCTGTTCCTAAGTTGTATAACCTGTGGGCCTTGTTTGTAATACCTGTTTAATTATTGGGCTCTTTTTTGACCAAAAGATCATTCTGGAAAATGGAACAGTCACATACCTTGTGAGAACAAAAAGGCCAGACTAAGAGCATTGAACTTTGACTTCATTACCCCTGAGTTTTAGCCAACTGACCTAATGAAATTTATTATTCATTTAATGTTATATCTTCATTCAGAGATTTTTATATTGCTTTTAAAGCCTGTAAGGATTTTATTTTCTATCATATTTTTTTACAGACTTAAAGTCTTTTAGGACTCTTGGAAATGCTTAGACAAAGGGATAGAGCTAATGTTTGTTGAATAGTGTGTTACTCTTTGCTATGCTTTTTACATTTTATTGCATTTAATCCTTGTGCAGTCCTGAGAGTATTATCTCCATTTAATAGTTAAGAAAACTGAGGCCCAGGAGACTATTTTGTCCTAAAACCTATAGTAGGTATTGGAACTAGGATTAGAATGCACAGCTCCCTGACTTGTAGCCCAGCCCTAGAGTTTGGTTTGATTTGGAGGCCATGCAATCACAATTGGCATCCTGAGGAACCACACAAAAAGCCATTTCACCTGCACATGGTTAACGGCGGACACCACACTCGAGAAACTTTGGGGAATCTTGCCTCATGAGATTGTATCCTTAGAATTCGTGGCTTTTCTCTTGACACTCTTTCACCTTCCCATTCAGGGTCCATTAGAGTAAAATCACAGAGCAGGTAACTGCTCTTTTGGAAGCAGATCCTCTATAAGTTGGTCCTTTTTGTCTTCCTTTCTTAGAAAGGGGAAGTAATAATTCTTATCTCTTAAGTTGTTATGAGGATTAAATGAGTTAACACATGTAAGGCACTTAGAACTGTACTTGGAATATTTTAAGCAATCAATGTTTGAACTCTTCACGTATTTTTTAGTTTCAGGTCAAAAGGTTTTCTTTCACAATTTGTACTCCAGTTTGGGGGATTCACCTGCATACTGTCCACAGAGTTTTTCTGTCTAAACATCATATTTTCTTGATCTTTTTCTTGAGATCAGATTTCCTAGCTTGCACCCGGTTTCATACATGAGGAAGCTTTGAAATCCATCATTTCCATTGTGGTCCTGCCTGGAAATAAATAATTAAAAACAAAACAAAGGCCACATGTAGCTTTGGGTTTCAACTCTTGACTCTGAACTTCATTGTTACTGTACATTGTTCTTTGATGACTTCCATAGGTGGTTAATTGGTGGCCTTTCTGATGTTTCTTCTATATTCAGAAACTTTAGGCTCATGTCACATTAATTTTGGTTCAGAATAAATCTGTTACACTTTGATGGATGATCTGTTACACTTGCAGGACCTTGATTTTTATATGCAACAGCTGTGGACTGAATGCACCCTCCCAAAATTCACATGCTGAAACTCTAACCCTCAATGTGATCGTATTTAGGGGTGGGGCCTTTGGGAGGCAATTAGGGTTAGATTAGGTCATCAGTGGGGGGGGCCCTCATAATAGGATTAATGGCTTTATAAAAAGAAACATGGGATCTCACTCTGCATGCAAGGACCAACAAAAGGCCAGGTGAGGACATAACCAGGAAGATGGCTCTTACTGGGAACCTGACCATGCTGACACCTGATCTTGAACTTTCAACCTCCGGAACCCCAAAGAATAAATGTTTATTATGTAAGTCACCCAGTCTATGGTAATTTGTTATAGTAGCCTGGAACCACCAAAGAAATTTTCTCATTGATAAGATACCCATCAAGTAAATAAGGCCTTTTTCTTTAGATAGTCTGAAAGTGAGAATAGGTTTTTCTTCTTGGATGTCAACATTTGAGCTCCCTCAAAAAAGCCAGTGTCACTGAGGGCTGGTTGTCTTCTTGGAGGAGGACAGAGAGATTAGTCCATGACTCAGGTCTGGGCCTGGCTTTAATTGCTACCTTGCTCCGTCCTTGCTGTAGGCTGTATCTACCTTGTCCTATTCTAATCCTTCAAATTCTATGACTCAACTCATTCTTACCAGAAACCCCAAATGCACCTTTTCAGATTTGGTACCCTAGAGACATACCTTTAGTGAATTTTTATATATTCAGCTTCAGTGAAACTTTGGGTTTTCTACTGACGGTGATTCAGAGGAGGATTATAAACATATGAAAGGCCCTCCCTTCCCTGAAGGCCTGCCACACCCTGGGAAGCACCACAGCACTGTTGGCGTAGTTCTCTGGTTATCAGAGTTCTTTTACTTCAGTTATGTCATTTTACCCTCAAAGCAGTTTTATAAAGTTGTGGTTATAATGAGGGAACAGGTTCATAGAGGCTAGCTGACATGGCTAATAAGTGATAACCAGGACTTGAATTCTGATTCCTAAATTAAGGCACTTGATGTATCGTGTTTGCTAATGAACCTGAGATCTTAATAATAGGCTCATTAGCTGCTAATCAGAGGATCCATTGGGTAGCCTGAAGTAAATTTAGAATGGTTCATATATAATCATCCAAACATACCCTTCTCAATATATGATATCATCAGTTTTAAGTTATTAACACAATATTTTCATTAGAGATTTTAGTGACATTGATTGATAGACAGAGTGCCACTCAGAATTACTCAGAATCAGATGGGCTGTGAAATCCTTTGACGTAAGCCGTTAGCATATTTACCATGCAGTTATGCGTTCCTCAGATTAGCCATTTTAAGTTCACATTTTTAAGGAAACTCTTATGCAAAATACAGATTTGGATTTGAAGATGGCTATTCAAGTAGTGAGAAAGGAGAGATTAAATAAGGTAAGTACAGGTGCAAATTATTTTATGTACCATAGTAATCTGTTACCAGTGTTTGGATGTATGGACAAACCCAGAACTACATAGACGGCCTTAATTCATGGTTCTACTGACGAGTCTGCTCCAGCTTGAAAGCAAGTCAGATTACCATGATAACTCCACAACCAGCCTTTTCCCTTAAATATTCCTAGGAGTTAACGTAAATCTTCTGGGACTTCTGTGAACTTGAGGGGAACTTCTTGGTCTTTTTCAGTAACAGTCCAAGTCCTTGGGACCATGTAAAAACAAATTGATCTCTAGGGGTGGAGAACATGAGGAAACTATTTTTTTATTCACTTTCTCTGATTGGGCTTTGGCCTAGTTATCAGATAACTGACACAACAATGGGATAACTTTGGATGACAACTAGGGCAAATGAGTGGTCACTTACAGTGTTAAGTCATTTTTGGTCAATATCTCTAAGGAAAAACATAAGGTACCCAGATTGATTTTTAGCTGCTTCTCCCCAAATTGCCCCCATATATACTGATCGTTAGTCAAACTAGACTGTTGTTATTTGAATTTAGGACTCTGTGCTTTTGCTCATGAATCTTCCTCAGTCAGGAAAAAACTAGGCTGTGGGATCAGCTGGATCTATATTTTGAGTCTTGATATTCATCTTCTGAGTGACTGAGTAATTATTTAAACTATGCTTTCCTGTTTTCTGAAGAATAAGAAGGCTAATCTTTGGACTTTGTAGGATTATTATGAAGATGAAGTGAAATAATGTATGTAAAGTTGCCTAGCATAGGACCTGGTACTTAGAAGTTATTCAATATATATGCTTATTTCTCTTTATTTACAGTCTTCCTGGCAACATGTCTTACTTCATGATCCACTTTTTTTCCCCCCTAAAGGAAGGCTTTTTTTCTTGCTCTTAGAGCCGCTTTTTACGTGTATGGATTATCCAAATAGGTTTTCCCTCACATTTATCACGGAAAGAGAAAAGTGGTTTATTCTTTAGGTGGCTCACTGGAAAAAAATAAAAAATAAACGACTTTATATCCTCTTGAATACCTTATGAGAGGAGGATGAATTTTTATTTATGTTTCTCCTACCAGCATACCTGGAACTGCCAGTATTTAATGAATGAATGAACTAACTCTTGGCCTTCAAGTATCTTTGAATTCTGTTAAGTAGATAAGACTCGTGTAAGAAACCATTACAGCATAGCAAACCACAGTGTATAGTCAAAGATTAAGTGGTGGAATAGACAGAAAGTGATGCAGAAGTTTAGAAAAGCAGATTACTTAGAGATCACTAAGCAATGTGAGAAAACGGAGCAAACCAAGTCCTGATTAAATTTTGTTTTTTTTTTCTAACTGTAATGATGTTACTAGACAGTAGGCAGCTAAAATGTGTGAGTTCAGAAGAATTATAAAGAAAGCATTTTGTTCTTTCTAGATTGTAAACTTTAAAATATTTTATATTTCTCTAGAAATATAGAGGATATTAGTACATGCAATTTATTTTATCAATTTGTTAGAACCAGAGGCTAAATTAACAGGAGTTTTTACTTACTTCTCTGTATTTTCCACCTTTTGAATGAAAATGTTATTTGGGCATCTTTTCTAGAGTTGTCTAGTAGGATTATTTTTATTATTTTACAGCTGTGCTGAGGTATAATTGATATAAATTGCACATACTTACAATGTACAGTTTAATGAAGTTTGACTTCTGTTTATACCTGTGAAGCTACCATCACAAACAAGATAATAAACATAATCTTGGAAGATTTTGTCAAAGCCCTGTATATCTACGTTTTATTCCTGTGCAATAATATGCATTCTGTACCGTAGAATTGTGTGCATTTTCTAGAATTGTACATAGATGAAATTATACAGCATTCACTCTTATTTTTGTGTAGCTTCCTTTCACTCAACATAATTATTTTGAGATTCTTTGCATGTGTATCAATAATTCATTCCTCTTCATTGCTGAGTAGTATTAAATTGTATGGACATACCACATCTTATCTTTTCATGTATTAGTTTTCTATTGCTGCCCTAACAAATTACCACAATCATAACAATTTAAAAGAACACTCATTATTAGTTTACAGTTTTGTAGGTCAGAATTCTGGGCAGTCTCACCTGAGTCACTGCCTAGGATGTCAGAAGACTAAAAACAAGGTGTTGGCTGGACTGAGCTCTTATCTGGAGGCTTTAGGGAAGAATCCATTTTCAACGTCATTCAGGTTGATCGCCAAGTACAGTTCTGTTTCTTTAATGGCTGTCACCTAGGAGCTGCTGCTCTCCAGTCCTTGCCCATGGCTCCCTCTATCTTCAAAGTCACAATAGCACATTGAGTACTTAGCCTTCGATTCTCTCTGACTTCCCCTTGTGCTGCCATCTAAAGAAAAGGCTTTTAAAAAGGGCCATTGTGATTTGATCAGACCCACCTGAATATCTCTCTTTTGTGAGTGATATGTGATCATATTCACAGGTTCCAACCAAATTCAAAGGGGAGGAGATTTTATAAGTTAGAAGCTCTTTGGGAGTCATTCTTAGAATTTTGCCTACCATGGGCCCAGTTTCTGGCCTCCAGTGATCCATGTCTGTCCCACTGTAAAATACATTAGCACCTTCCCAAGGTTTGCAAGGATATCATTCCATCAGTTCAAAGTCCAGGATCTCATCTAAATTTCTTCAGCTTGAAAGTCTCAAATCTCATCCTTTAAGTCATGTAAATCAGGTTAGAACAGAGGCATCAGGGGGCACTTGGGTGGCTCAGTCGTTAAACATCTGACTTTGGCTCAGGTCATGGTCCCAGGGTCCAGGGATCGAGCCCCACATCGGGCTCCCTGCTCAGCGGGAAGCCTGCTTCTCTCTCCCACTCCCCCTGCTTGTGTTCCCTCTTTCTCTGTGTCTCTCTCTGTCATATAATAAAAAAAAAAAAGAACAGAGGCTTCTGGTATAATCCATTAAGCACAGCTTCAGGGCAAAAGTCCTCTCCATTAGTGGACCTGTGGAACTAAAGAAACAAGTGAACTGCCTCCAACATAATCAACATACAATGGTGGGACATGCAAAGCTTAGGAGTTACAGCTATTCCAGTTTAAAAAGACGGGATACGGAAAAAAAAAATGGCCTTACTTGTCCAAAACAGTTTGAAAATCTAGCCAAGTGAACTCCAGGCAGACTTCCTTGATTAGACTCCAATGTAAATTCAGTAAAACTTGGCTGTCACCTTGGCTTCCAGCTCTTGGCTCCACCCTCTGAGCTCTGGTTCAAGTCTCGGCTCTTGTTTCCATCCTTTGAGTTATCCTCCCTTTTCTATGAAAGGTAGCATGTGTCTACAGCTGACTTCTTTTATCAGCCTGCTTCCTGTCAGTATAATTTGTAGGGTATGACAGACTTCTTTTCATTTTATACACTATCCCTTTTAGTCCAAGCTGGTATCATTTCTGCTGGCATAAATTCTTAAGAACCTTGTGAATCTTGTTTGGAATTTTTTTTTTTTTAATGCTTTTTATCAACTTGGGGAAGTTCCCTTCTATTCCTATTGTTTTGAGAGTTTTTATCATGACTAAATGTATTTTATCAGATGCCTTTTCTATGTCAATTGACAAGATCATATGATTTTTCTTCAGTTTGTTAACATGATGTATTAACATTCACTGGCTTTCAAATTATGAGGTAGCCTTTCAAATTGAATAAATCCCTCTTGGATGAAGTCTATAATCCTTTTTTATACACTGCTGTTTTTGGTTTGCTAATATTTAAAAAAAATCTTTACTGAACCCAAGATCATTTGCATTTTCTGTTATTTTTTCTTCTAGGAGTTTTATACAATTTGGTTTATGATCTATGTATAGTTATTTTTATGTATAGTGTGAGGTAAAGGTCAATGTTTATTTTTTTCCAAATGTATAGCCAATTAATACAGCACTAATTGTTGATAAATCTTTCTTTCCTGCTACTGAATTGCATTGGCATCTTTGTTGAAAACAATTGACAAAGATATATGCATCTATTTCCAGATTCTTAGTTTTGTTCCATTGAACTATGTCTTTATTTATGTTAGTTCCACACTATCTTGATTACTATAGTTTATAAGAAGAAGTCTTGAAATCAGATAGGATCAGTCCACAAACTTTGTTCTTGTCATTGTTTTTGGTCATCACTTAAAAAAATTTGTTTAATTTAAATGCTAGTTAGTTAACTTATAGTGTAATATTGGTTTTGGACCAGCCCTACAGGAAATCTTGAAAGGGGTCCTCTAAGCAAAGAGAGACCCTAAAAGCAACATAGACCAGAAAGGAACACAGACAATATACGGTAACAGTCACCTTACAGGCAATACAATGGCACTAAATTCCTATCTTTCAGTAGTTACCCTGAATGTAAATGGGCTAAATGCCCCAATCAAAAGACACAGGCTATCAGACTGGATTAAAAAACAAGACCCATCGATATGCTGTCTGCAAGAGACTCATTTTAGAACCAAAAACACCCCCAGATTGAAAGTGAGGGGGTGGAAAACCATTTACCATGCTAATGGACATCAAAAGAAAGCTGGGGTGGCAATCCTTATATCAGACAAATTAGATTTTAAACCAAAGACTGTAATAAGAGATGAGGAAGGACATTATATCCTACTTAAAGGATCTATCCAACAAGAAGATCTAACAATTGTAAATATCTATGCCCCTAACATGGGAGCAGCCAATTATATAAGGCAATTAATAACAAAAGCAAAGAAACACATCGACAACAATACAATAATAGTGGGGGACTTTAACACCCCCCTCACTGAAATGGACAGATCGTCTAAACAAAAGATCAACAAGGAAATAAAGACTTTAAATGACACACTGGACCAAATGGACTTCACAGACATATTCAGAACATTCCACCCCAAAGCAACGGAATACACATTCTTCTCTAGTGCCCATGGAACATTCTCCAGAAGAGATCACATCCTAGGTCATAAATCAGGTCTCAACCGGTACCAAAAGATTGGGATCATTCCCTGCCTATTTTCAGACCACAATGCTTTGAAACTAGAACTCAATCACAAGAGGAAAGTCGGAAAGAACTCAAATACATGGAGGCTAAAGAGCATCCTACTGAAGAATGAATGGGTCAACCAGGAAATTAAAGAAGAATTAAAAAAATTCATGGAAACCAATGAAAATGAAAACACAACTGTTCAAAATCTTTGGGATGCAACAAAGGCAGTCCTAAGAGGAAAGTATATAGCAATACAAGCCTTTCTCAAGAAACAAGAAAGGTCTCAAGTACACAACCTAACCCTACACCTAAAGGAGCTGGAGAAAGAACAGCAAATAAAGCCTAAACCCAGCAGGACAAGAGAACTCATCAAGATCAGAGCAGAAATCAATGAAATAGAAACTAAAAGAACAGTAGAACAGATCAACGAAACTAGGAGCTGGTTCTTTGAAAGAATTAACAAGATTGATAACCTCCTGGCCAGACTTATCAAAAAGAAAAGAGAAATGACCCAAATCAACAAAATCATGAATGAAAAAGGAGAGATCATAACCAACACCCAAGAAATACAAACAATTATAAGAACATATTATGAGCAACTCTATGCCAGCAAATTAGATAACCTGGAAGAAATGGAGGCATTCCTAGAGATGTATCAACTACCAAAACTGAACCAGGAAGAAATAGAAAACCTGAACAGACCTATAACCACTAAGGAAATTGAAGCAGTCATCAAAAATCTCCCAAAAAACAAAAGCCCAGGGCCAGATGGCTTCCCAGGGGAATTCTACCAAACATTTCAAGAAGAATTAATGCCTATTCTTCTGAAACTGTTCCAAAAAATAGAAATGGAAGGAAAACTTCCAAACTCATTTTATGAGGCCAGCATTACCTTGATCCCAAAACCAGACAAAGACCCCATCAAAAAGGGGAATTACAGACCAATATCCCTGGTGAACATGGATGCAAAAATTCTCACCAAAATACTAGCCAATAGGATCCAACAGTACATTAAAAGGATTATTCACCATGAACAAGTGGGATTTATCCCTGGGCTGCAAGGTTGGTTCAACATCCGCAAATCAATCAATGTGATACAATACATTAACAAAAGAAAGAACAAGAATCCTATGATCCTCTCAATAGATGCAGAAAAAGCTTTGACAAAGTACAGCATCCTTTCTTGATCAAAACTCTTCAGAGTATAGGGATAGAGGGTACATACCTCAATATCATAAAAGCCATCTATGAAAAACTTACAGCAAATATCATTCTCAATGGGGAAAAACTGAGAGCTTTCCCCCTAAGGTCAGGAACACGGCAGGGAAGAATGAAGGGGGGGAAATCGGAGGGGTAGACGAACCATGAGAGACGATGGACTCTGAAAAACAAACTGAGGGTTCTAGAGGGGAGAGGGGTGGGAGGATGGGTTAGCCTGGTGGTGGGTATTAAGGAGGGCACATTCTGCATGGAGCACTGGATGTTATGCACAAACAGTGAATCATGGAACACTTCATCTAAAACTAATGATGTAATGTAGGGGATTAACATAAGAATTAAAAAAAATATTGGTTTTGGGAGTAGAATTTAGTGATTCATCACTTACATATAACATCCAGTGCTCATCCCACCAAGTGGCCCCCTTAATACCCTTCAGCAACCTTCAGTTTGTTCTCTATAGTTAAAAGTCTTTTATGGTTTGCCTCTCTCTCTCTCTTTTTTCCCCTTCCCCATGTTCATCTGTTTTGTTGCTTAAATTCCACCTATGGTCATCACTTACGAGATTCCATTTTTATTTGTAAAATTTACATTTAAAAATTATTAGTAACACCAAACATTTAAAAATATTAGGTCATTCATATTTCTTTCATGAATTATCAACAGTTCCTTCTGATTATCCATTTTCCTGATGAGGTATTCATATTTTTAAACGAATTTTTCCAAGCTTTATAATATGGAAATTTAAAACATACACAAAATAATTATGTAATGAACAATATAAAGATGTAATGATGTAATAATGATGTAAAGACAATGTTATAATGAATCTCTATATACCCATCATTCAACTTCAACAATTATCATCCTATGACCAGTTTTGATTACTTTATACCCCTGCCTACTCCTCCCACCTGGATTGTTAAAAAGACAATCCCAGACATCCTATTATTCCATCTGTGGTGTCCTCATTCTACAGATGAGCAAAGTGAGATTCAGAGAATTTAAATGATTCGGTCAGAGTCATACAGCTAATAAGTAGCAAAACTGGGATCTGAACCCCAGTCTGTTTCACTCCAAATCCCACACTATTATTTACTTGTTTCTTTCTTTATTTTTAAACCACTTTACTGAGCAGTGATTGACATAAAAAAGCTGTACATATTTAATGTATACAACTTGATGAGTATGGGAATAAGTATATACCTGTGAAACCATCACCACTATCAAGGCCATAAACATATCCATCACCTCCCAAAGTTTCCTCCTACCTTCTTTTTATTATTATTATTAGTAGTAGTAGTATTGTGTATGTGTCTGTGTGTTTATGTGTTAGAACATACTCCTCCTGTATCTCCATCTCCCCTTTATGTGTTTTGCCAACCTTCCACCTCCCCTCTGGCAACCATTAATCAGTTCTCTATATTTATAGTTCTCATTCTGCTTTTTGTTTGTTTATTCATTGTGTTATTTTTTTTAGATTCCATTTATGAGTAGAATCATATACTATTTGTTTTTCTCAGTCTGACTTAACTTCACTTAGCATAATAATCTCTAGGTCTATCCAAGTTGTCTCAAATGGCATGATCTCATCCTTTTTTGGTTGTGTAATATTCCATTGTGTATATACATCACATTTTCCTTATCCATTCATCTACTGATGGACACTTAGGTTTCTTCCATGTCTTTGTTACTGCAAAAAATGCTGCAATAGACATCTGGGGTACATATATCTTTTCCAATAGTGTTTTCATTTTCCCTAGATGAATACCCAAGAGTAGAATTAGGGGTCATATGGTAGTTCTATTTTTAATTTTTTGAGGAATGTCCATACTATTTTCCAAAGTGGTTGTACCAGTTTACATTCCCACCAACAGTGCATGAGGATTCCTTTTTCCCCACATCCTCACGAACGTTTGTTTCTTGTCTTCTAGATTTTAGCTCTTCTGACAGGTATGAGGTAGTATCTCATTGTGGTTTTGATTTGCACTTCTCTGATGATGAGTGATGTTGAGCATCTTTTCATGTGTCTGTTGGCCATCTGTATGTCTTCTTTGGAAAAATGCCTATTCAGGTCCTCTTCCCATTTTTTAATCAGTTGTTTATTTTTTTGGTGTTGAATTGTTTGAGTTCTTTAAATATTTTGGATATTAACCCTTAGTGGATGAATCATTTGCAAATATCTTCTCCCATTGAGTAGGTTGTCTTTTTGTTTGGTTGTTGGTTTCCTTTGCTGTGCAAAAGCTTTTTATTTTGATGTAGTACCAGTAGTTTACTATTGTTACTTTTGTTTCTCCTGCCCTAAGAGATATATCTAGAAAAATGGCTGATGTCAGAGAAATTACTGCCTATGTTCTCTTCTAAAGTTTTAATGGTTTCATGTCTCTTATTTAGGCCTTTAATCCATTTTGAGCTTATTTTTATGTATGGTGTAAGAAAGTGGTCCGTTTTCATTCTTTTGCATGTAGCTGTCCAGTTTTCCCAGCACCATTTATTGGAAAGGTAGTCTTTTCCCCATTGTATATTCTAACCCCCTTTGTCATAGTTTAATTGATCATATATGTGGGCTTATTTCTGGGATCGCTTTCCTGTTCTATTGATCTTTGTGTCTTTTTGTGTGTGTGTGTGTGCCTGTACCCTACTGTTTTGTTTACTACAGCTTTGTAGTATATCTTGAAATGTGAAATTGTGATACCTCCAACTTTGTTCTTCTTTCTCAGGATTGCTTTGGCTATTCGGGGTCTTCTGTGGTTCCATACAAATTCTTTGTTCTAGTTTTGTGAAAAATGCTGTTGGTATTTTGACAGGGATTGTATTGAATCTGTAGATTGCTTTGGGTAATATTGACATTTTGACAATATTAATTCTTTCAATCCATGAGCATGGAATATTTTTCCCACTTGTGTCATTTTCAATTTCTCTCATCAGTGTTTTATAGTTTTCAGAGTGTGGGTCTGTCACCTCCTTAGTTAAGTTTATTCTTAGGTATTTTATTCTTTTTGGTGCAATTGTAAATTATGTTATTTTTAAAATTTCCTGCAACTTTGTTGTTAGTATATAGAAACACTACTGATTTTGGGGTATTAATTTTGTATCCTGCCACTTTACTGAATTTGTTTATTCTAGCAGTTTTTGTGTGTGTGTGTGTGTGGAATCTTTAGGATTTTCTATGTATAGTATCATGTTATCTGTGAATAGGGAAAGCTTAACTTGTTTACCAATATGGATGCCTCTTATTCTTCTTAATTTTTTATTTTTTGCCTCTTATTTTTCTTGTCTGATTGCTGTGGCTAGGAATTCTTTTTTTAAAAAAAAATTTTATTTAAATTCAGTTTAATTAAGATATACTGTATTATTAGTTTCAGAGGTAGAATTCAGTGATTCATCAGTTGCATACAGCACACAATGCTCATTACTTCAAGTGCCCTCCTTAACTCCCATCACCCAGTTACCCCATCCCCCTACCCACTTCCCCTTCAGCAACCCTCAGTTCTCTGTAGTTCAGCATGTCTTATCATTTGCCTCCCTCTCTGTTTTCATCTTATTTTATTTTTCCTTCCCTTCCCCTGTGTTCATCTGTTTTGTTTCTTAAATTCTAAATGAGTGAAATCATATATTTATCTTTCTCTGACTTATATTGCGTAGCATAATACCCTCTAGTTCCATCCACATCATTGCAAATGGCAAGATTTCATTCTTTTTGATGGCTGAGTAATATTTCATTGTGCATATATATACATGTCTTCTTTATCCATTTATCTATTGATGGACATCTGGGCTCTTTCCATAGTTTGGCTATTGTGGACATTGCTGCTATAAACATTGGGGTGCATATGCCCATTTGAATCACTATGTTTGTATTCTTTGGATAAATACCTAGTAGTGCAATTGCTGGGTTGTAGGGTAGCCCTATTTTTAACTTTTTGAGGAACCTCCATACTGTTTTCCAGAGTGGCTACACCAGCTCACCACCAGTTAAGAGGGTTTCCCTTTCTCAGCATCCTCACCAACATCTGTCGTTTCCTGACTTGTTAATTTTAGCCATTCTGACTGGTGTGAGGTGATATCTCATTGTGGTTTTGATTTGTATTTCCCTGATGCTGAGTGATGTTTAGCATTTTTTCATGGTCTATTGGCCATTTCTGTGTCTTCTTTGGAGAAATGTCTGTTCATGTCTTCACCCATTTCTTAACTGGATTATTTGTTTTTTGGGTGTTGAGTTTGTAAGTTCTGTATAGATTTTGGATACCAGCCCTTTATCTGATATGTCATTTGCAAATATCTTCTCCCATTCTGTAGGTTGCCTTTTAGTTTTGTTGGCTGTTTCCTTTGCTGTACAAAAGCTTTTTATCTTGATGAAGTCCCAGTACATTTTTGCTTTTGTTTCCCTTCACATGTCTAGTGAGAACTTGCTATAGCTGATGTCAGAGAGATTACTGTCTGTGCTTTCTTCAAGGATTTTTATGGTTTCAGGTCTCACATTTAGGTTTTTAATCCATTGAGTTTATTTTTGTTTGGTGAAAGAAAGTGGTCCAGTTTCATTCTTTTGCATGTGGCTCTCTAGTTTTCCCAGCACCATTTGTTGAAGAGATTGTCTTTTTCCCATTGGATATTCTTTCCTGCTTTGTCAAAGAGTAATTGACTATATAATTGTGGGTTCATTTCTGGGCTTTCTATTCTATTCCATTGATCTTATGTGCCTGTTTTTATGCCAGTACGATACTGTTTGAATTGCTACTGCTTTCTAATGTGACTTGGAATCTAGAATTATGATACCTCTAGTTTTGTTTTTCTTTTTCAAGATTGCTTTGGCTGTTTGAGGTCTTCTGTGGTTCCATACAAATTTTAGGATTGCTTGTTTTAGTTCTGTGAAAAATGTTGTTGGTATTTTGATAGGGATAGCTTTAAATCTGTAGATTGGTATTATATTCATTTTAACAATATTTGTTCTTCCAGTCTTTGAGCATGGAATGTCTTTTCATTTCTTTGCATCATCTTGAATTTCTTTTATCAGTGTTCTATAGTTTTCAGAGTACAGGTCTTTCACCCCTTTGGTTAAGTTTATTCTTAGATATTACATTGTTTTTGGTGCCATTGTAAATGGGATTGACAGGCAACATCTATAACAAATTGACTGTATGGTTAGCATTGTATTTAAAGTCCTCCAGGAAATGGACTTAGGGTGCTTTGCAGAGCCATCTTGCACTGGGCTGGGAGATGGGTTTCTGAGAGCACAGATAAAGTTGTTGGAGGAGTTGGAGGATATGAATAGAGGGTATGAGGGCAGGGAGGAGAAAGCCTCCAAAGTGCCAGGCATCTAATATGGATGCTCTCCAGATTATGTTGTTCATACTCACCCATGTATAGATAAGTCAATGAAAATGATTTAAACATGAGAATAAATTAAGACTTCATCCTGGAGAAACGTGAAAGGGTTAAGATAGTAGAAGGTAAATTAAAAAATGTATAAGAAGCTAAAAATAACAAAAGGAAAGAGGAACGAATTAGGATAAGACAACTTAAAATTCCAGCAGTAACATTAACGATTTTGTTTTATTTTTTATTTTTTTATTCTTTATAGTAACACTAACAATTTTAACATGAAATAAGGACAAACTAGAAGGTTTCATAACTTCCAGTTATAAAATAAATAAGTCACAGAGATGAAAAGTACAGCATTAGGGAATATAGTCTTGTCAATAATACTGTAATAATGTTATATGGTATCAGATGGTGACTAGACTTATTGCGGTAAGCATTGAGTAATGTATAGAATTGTTGAATCAGTGTTGTACACCTGAAGCTAATACAACATTGTGTGCCAGTTGTATTTCAATAATAAAAAAAGTGAAAAAAATGAAATAAGGACAAAAGTAAAAGAATAAAACTGAGTGAGAAGTAAAGTTAGATAAAAAGTTGAAACTGAGGCACTTGGTAGATTAAATAAAAGAATTGAGAGATAAAGTTAAATAAGTGATTTAATAGTTTAAGATGTGAGTGAAGTAACTAAGTAAAGAGTTGGCAGAAATAAAGAATGAACAGGAAGGAAGTGGAGTCGAGGCCCTCAGTTTTCCTGCTGAAGCAGCTGATCTTTGTTACCAGGAGTGGAGAGGCCTGAAAGCCTCCTCAGCAACCCCTGCTTGGGGTAGACAGAGGCCCTTTCTAGTGCTAGTGTGCTGTCTTCTTTCATTGTCTGTGGATGTAGCAAATATAGCAATATAATCTGACCTCAGGAAATACCCTCTTCAATTTCATTGTTGATACTGTTTTTTAATAAATAAATGTTGACAGCAGAGGGAGGAATCTAGTGGCATGCTGGGAAATGTTTAAAAACCATCTGTTGGGGGGATGCCTGGGTGGCTCCATCATTGAGTGTCTGCCTTAGGCTCAGGTCTTGATCCCATAGTCCTGGGATCGAGCCCTCTGGCAGGCTCTGGGCTCAGTGGGGAGTCTCCTGGTCTCTCTGCCCCTCCACCTGCTCATGTGTTCTCTCTCTCTGTCTCTCTCTCAAATAAATAAAATCTTAAAAAAAAAGAAAACATTAAATTATGGTTATTTCCTTGTTTTGTTAGATAGGTCAGTATCTGGTACTTGTTAAACGGTTCCAGGAAAGAGTAGTAAAGGTGCTAAACTTTATATTCACCTTTACATAAAACTTATTATTAATGCCAGGAAGTGAGGGCTTGCTGTAAAATTTCCCAGCTCCTTTTCTTTCTGTCTCTAATATAATTTTTATCTTAGAGTACTTCTTTTTCATTGAGTTCCACTTTAAGATGCTTTTGACTTAAAAAAAACAAATTTCTCTTTTACTATACTAGCAAAGAATTTCTGAAGCAATTTGACTTACCTTAGGGCCAGGTTCAACATTAAACTGAAATCTTTTTAATGGTAATACTATTTTCTTGCATGCTTTATGGTCCTTTAGAGTATTGTCAGAAAAGTATGTAATCTTTGAATATACCTTACTATAGGAATTTCCTTTTAAATTATAAAAAACTGGCTCAACTTTACTTGGATTGATTCTTGTGGAGAATGTATAATAATGAAGTTAAGGTATCAGTATAGAGTTCCTAGATCCCTCCCCTAACCCTATTTAAAAAATCTTGGCAATGCTATTTCCATTTTTTTCTTTGTTTCATGTAAGATTATATTAAGGAAAGTATTAACAATTACATTTGAAAAATTATTTTTTCCATATGTAAACTTTCTCCTTGAACATGATTGGCTGTACTGAGAAATGTGACAGGATAAATTCCAAAGTTTTTGTGTGGCATATATTTGTGTTTTCACTAAACAGAAGAAAGTGGGAAGTAAAATGTGTATGTTTCCCAGTTCTTTTTTGAAAGAGATTATAATACTGAATTGAGGTGATTTGTGTCTGTTTGTGGCATTTGTGACACGAGTCAAATGCTGTTTTGTTCAGATAGTGCTGGGATACTGTCTACACCATCACTTGCCAATAGCACTTTCTGCAGTGATGGAACTGTTCTCTATCTGTGCTGTCAAACAGTAGTCACGGGTAGTTATTGAATGCTTGAAATATGGCTAGTGTGACTGAGTAACTGAATGTTTGATTTTAATTAATTAAAATTTAAATCATATAGGCTAATGGCTACTTTGTTAGACAGAGTTTTCTTATTCCTATTGCAAAAAAATAACAATTTGAGTTAGAAAAAAACATGTTAAGTGTGCACAGATTCTGTCTCTGTTTAGTTGATTCTGTTAAGGATGTTTTTGGAGAGGAGGCAGTGTAGTATCATGGAAGGGGAAGGCTTGCATTCTCATCGGCTATGCCATTAAGCAGCTTGGGCAAATTATCTTTCCGGGTAATTTCCTTGCATGGAAAATGAGGAGTCTATTGGTTTTCAAATTTATATTTAGTATTGGGACTTTTTCTTAAAAGCAAAGCCAAACAAACTGAGCAGCAACCTCATAGGTAAGACAGAGGTGAGAGTGAGGGGTGGGATGAGATTAGGCAGCAGAGTCCTGTCCCTTAAAGTCCCTTTATCTCTCAGTAATTCCCAAGCTCCTCTACTACAGTAGAGAGCTCAGTTTGCAAAACATTGGAGTGGATGGAATCCAGGGTTCCTTCTACCTCTGATAAAGTAAGGTTTTTATAGGATTGGATATAGAGTTTTCTTTCCATTGATATCATCTCAGAAGTAGTAATTCTTCAAAGGCCAATATTTACATATATTTTGACCCCACTCAAATCATTAAAATTGAATTTGAGAGGTACTTAGGGCATTCAGTAGGGAGAGGTTTCTGTTCTCTTAGCTCACCAAAAATGAAACTAAAAACAAGAGCTTAATGATAATAGCAGGTATGGGCAGGTCCAAATTTGAAAAAATAGCCATTTAAATTTCCTCCTTTGTGAATGGTTTTATCATTTTGATACATTCAGGACTGAGTTTCATAAAGGAAAACTATCATTGAAGTGGTTAAATTGGTACTATTAGTGGCTTATTCTGGTCTCTATGTGGGCTTAAGGAACTCATGCTTCCCTCTCCCTCCCATCTAGGGAAAAGTAACTCAGATCTGGAATGGAGTCCTCAGGTGCATACAGCTGGACTGGGGGGTTGAATTTGGCATGATAGGGAAACTTTGAGAGGGAAGTATAAAGAGGTTAAAGGGCTTTTTTCACATGATTTTTTTGGAAGTGGTAATGTAATTTGGATCTCTTCCTCTTCCCTTCCTTTCCATTGTCCTCTCTGTTCTCTCCAGTCTGCCTGATAAGAAGGGCTCTGGGCTACCTCCCCTTTCACTTTCACACTTGGGAAGGCTAGCAGGCACTAAGGTAGGGAATAAAAGGCACATGGAGAGTCTGACTATAGCCTTGGCTGGCAAAGTAGTCTTTGTATTTATACATGATCTGTCCAAGCCCATCCAAATAGGAAAGGTCTTAGGGGCTTAGGACCAGAAACGTGCTTATGGATCTCTGATGGTTAGGCAGTTAATGAAAGAATCAGGGACTTGAGAGATTCTGTCAGCCTTTCCATGTGTTACGGCTAAGAAATAAGTTTGATATTACATTACACTATGATTTTTTTTTATAAAGATTTTATTTATTTATTTGACAGAGAGACAGCGAGAGCAGGAACACAAGCAGGGGGAGTGGGAGAGGGAGAAGCAGGCTTTCCGCCGAGCAGGGAGCCCGATGTGGGACTAGATCCCAGGACCCTGGGACCATGACCTGAGCCGAAGGCAGACGCTTAACGACTGAGCCACCCAGGCACCCTACACTATGATTTTAAATGTATTGATGGGAAGGATGGTTTGTTGTCTCTGAGGGCACAGTGTTCTATAGCAACTTCAGTGCTCTGAAAGCTTTTAATTAAATATAATTTATGTTTCCTCCCTAGGCATTCTTGAAATTTAACAAGTGAACAAACAAAGAGAGAAAAATGAGAAAAAAACTTCAGTTAAAAAAATTCAAGCATTTTGATTATGCTTATATACAGCATGGCACAAGTTTGTTCTGTTGTGTTAAATACATTGGGACAGCTGAGCCCATATGATTTTCTCCTTCTTCCTTGAGCATTCCTTTTTTGGATCTTTAGCTCCCAGTACAGTATATGAATGAATGTTTAACATAGTAAACATGTATTGTTTTGGAATTGGATTGGGTTGTTTGCATTAAAGTTGAAGATGAATGTAGGGACGACAGATCTTTGATGGAATGAGTCAATTTTAGTTGCCAAATATTAAGACACTAATAGGTCTTAAGACTTTACAAAGGATTGCTACACACAATGACTTATTTTTCTCTCATCAACCCTGTAAGATAAATATTATTTCTTTTTTACTTAGGTGGCCTGGTGAGGTTAAATGACTGTTTACTGTCTCATCTATAGGCAGAGTCAGGTCTCAAACGCACTTTTCCTTTCTCTTCAAATGGAAGGGACATTCTCATTTTCCAGAAGAAGAGAATTAACTGAAGATTCAGAGCTACAAAAATATTAAGGAAGATATAATTTTGCAATAACATTTATGGGTTTCCTGGAAAAAAAAAAGTCATTTCAGTGGAGCAGAAAGCTTGTAAGACAGTTAAAGATGGGCAGATTACTGAAAGAGTGGATACCCATACTTTCTTCATGGGGGAAAAATCTTCTCTAAGCAAAACAGTTTTCTCCCATATTTATAACTGGAGAATGGTAATGATTTGAATAACTCCAGGCTGTTCTATAATATTAGCTCAACTGTAAATGCATAGTTTCTAAATAATTTAAAGTTGCTAAAGTGGTAGAACTTATAGTACCAGGAGAGTATTAGTCCTTTTTATTTTTTTGTATTTGGAAGTAATTATTTTTTGAAATGTTTAAGGGCTGCAAATCTGTGCCACATTTCTCTGAGGTATTTACAAGCATTTGCTAAAAGACATATACTGGTAAGAACTGTTATTATGCAGGGGGTGCCTGGGTGGTTATGTGTCTGCCTTTGGTTCAGGTCATGATCTCAGGGTCCTGGGATCTCAGGGTCCCTGTCAGACTCCCTGCTCAGCAGGGGGTCTGCAGCTCCCTCTCCCTCTGCCCAACCCCCCCACCCCCCCCACTCATGCTCTCTCACTCTCCCTCAAATAAAAAAAAAAAGAATTGTTATTATGCAAAATATACTTTAATTAGGATTTTACTGAATTTCTTGTATCACCAGTCATGTTTTTTATGTCATGTTTTTTTTCCAGTGTTCACAGTTTATTGCTGATATATCTGGAAATTAATATTCTTTTAAATTTTTAATTTTTTAAAGTGTATTTTTAATTCTTAAAAAATATTTTATTTATTTATTTGAGAGGGAGAGAGAGAGCATAAGCAGGGCGGAGGGGTAGAGGGAGAGGGAGAAGCAGACTCCCCGATGAGCAGGGAAGCCCAATGTGGGGCTCAATCCTAGGACCCCGAGATCATGACCAGAGCCGAAGGCAGATGCTTAACCAACTGAGCCACCCAGGCGCCTCTGCAAATTGATATTTTAGAAAGCTTTCTCTATAAATGTTAAGACATTTCTGTTTAAAGTTATACAGCTGCTATTGTTCTGATAGTCATGTTCCAGTCCCTCCCAATTACCACCTTCTGTCCAAATATAGCAAAGAGTACATTCACCTGATAGAAATGTAGTACACATATGGATGGAATGAATATCTGGAGCTTATCTACACCTCAGTGAAACTTAGGAGATTTCATGTGTTGATATACTTTATTTTTACTTTCATTATATTCTTAGTATCCTACTTATTATTTCAATTGATAGAGTTTGCTCTAAGTCCTTAATCTAGAACATAATAGCTTTGTACATACCCAAGAAGAAGGGCCTAAAAAATGATGTAAGAATATTTTAGAAGTTTTCTCTTAAATTTTTCAGTATATTGTGATAAAGTGAGAGATATGATGATAGAGTATATGGCACTTGGGTAAAAAATTTGATTCATTCATTAGTTCAACAAATATTTATCATATATCTATTTATCAGGCACTGTACTATGTGCTAGGGATATGGTACAGAGCAAGACAGACATAGTTCTTGGCCTCCTGGGCTTACAACTTATAATTGCCAGATTTACAGAGTATAGAAAAGAAGCAGACTGATTGGAAAGTTATGTGAAAAGATAAAAGTAGAACAGGAATCGTGTGAGTTTGAGTATGAGGACATTTTGCTTTGCTTCTTTAGAAGGTTGCCAGAATGTTGCTTATTTCCATCCTGACATGGGCCTCACCCTTACCTGATGACTCAGTGCACTGGTGCCTGTAATTTGCTAAAGCATAAGACTTTTTTTTTTTCTTCCAACCGGTTTTCAGCTCAGAGCCCAGAGCGTATCAGTCCCCTGTAGGGATTGCTGCCCATACAGGAATAACAAGGCTACACTCAATTCTTTTTTCTGTCTCAGCACAGTAATCTGTGATGCATTCCAGTCAGAACTGTGCCTAGCTAATCTCACTTTGCGTCTAGCTCTCTCATCTTTTATGTCCCTGAAATGTCAGCCCACTGAGGCCTGTGACCTTTCCAGTATGGCCATTCTGGCTTGGCTCTGTGCTGCAACCCCTTCCTCTCAAACTAACCCTTCCACTGCCCTCTGTCAGTTTTTTCCACTGTGCCTTTTGGACCTCCTGTATGAGGGAATTCTCCAGATAACAGGGCTGCTTATCATCACAAAGGATTTCACAGTTTCAAAACTGAGCTCATTAGAGTTCAATGTATTAATTGTCATAATCAGTCATATGTAAGTTTATTGCTGTGGGATAGAAGCTCAGTCCAAGATGCAGAGACCAAAGTGATTTTATATAGATAGAGAGAACCTGGGGACAATCTGCTCCATGAGACCTGACACTTGAGAAATTATTTTTCCTTTTCATGGGAAGCAGATAGGATGCCTGGACTGTGACCATGAACTGCTGTGTGTAAGTGAGGCAACCAGAGTCTTTGTGCTGTTAAAAAGAAACAACGTGGGCCCCAAATGGTGTCGCTTTTGCTAAGCCCCACCAAGACTTAATATCTAACCTAATTGCAGTGTCAGCCTCTCCCAGGAGTGGAATTGTAAACCAGTCAGCCTGGAGTTTTCTGAGCAGCGTAATCTACTCATGTACCTTCCATGCCCCACCCTCCTGCTTATAAAAACCTTCCATTTTTTTTTTTTTAAAGATTTTATTTATTTGACAGACACAGCGGGAGAGGGAACACAAGGGGAGTGGGAGAGGGAGAAGCAGGTTTCCCGCTGAGCAGGGAGCCTGATGGGGGGCTCGATGCAGGGCCCCATCACAGGACCGCGGGATCATGACCTGAGCCAAAGGCAGACGCCTAATGACTGAGCCACCTGGGCGTCCCAAAAAACCTTCCATTTTTTATAACTACTCAGAGCTCCCTTCTGTTTGCTAGGTGAGAGGTTAACAATTGTTGATAAAGCCAATTAGATCTTCAGATTTGCTGAGTTGAATTGTTTTTTAACAGTGCCTTTCCCAGAGATGGGCTATGTAATCAATACAAGAAAACATGGAAGGTCTACTTATCTGCTAAAAACCCCTTCATTTAGCAGTCATGGTTGTTTGCCTTACATGTTTCCCTAGGTTGCTCTTGTAAGGTAAAGGAAAATTATGACTAGCTATATAATTTGAACCATAACTTCGTGCCTGAGTGAAACAGTTAATCGGGTGGGAACATTACTCTTTTCTTACCCTTGCCTCCACCCTCTGCCCTACCTTGATAAGACTGTTGTCACACCCATGGAGGCTTAACTCTTGTCAAGTTCAAGGACCATCCCTCTGTCACCCAAAAAACCTCATTGCCAAGGGAGTTTCAGCTCTCAAACCCGGGAACGTTGACATGGTTGTAGTATCTCACTTTCAGGCATAGGTCGGAATTATGCAGGCATTTGATAAGAAATAGAGGGTAAAATCTTTTAACAAGTTTTAAATCTTTTTTTTTTAATTTTTTTTTTTTTAAGATTTTACTTATTTATTTGAGAGAGAGAATGAGAGACAGAGAGCATGAGAGGGAGGAGGGTCAGAGGGAGAAGCAGACTCTCTGCTGAGCAGGGAGCCCGATGTGGGACTCGATCCTGGGACTCCAGGATCATGACCTGAGCTGAAGGCAGTCGCTTAACCAACTGAGCCACCTAGGCGCCCCTAACAAGTTTTATATAATTTCCTTTTCATGGCCATCCAAACAACCAAAACACAGTGTGGGAGAGATAGGAGATATTCCTAATTTTGGAAAGCCCTTAGGATACCTTGACATTTTCTTTTTTTGAGAGAAAGAGAGTGTGCGCAAGAGAGTGGGAGAGAGAGGAGGGGGAGAGAGAGAGAGTGCACGAGCAGGGGGAGGGGCAGAGGGAGAAGCAGACTCTCCCCTCGCCCACAGCAGGGAGCCCAGCAATGCAAGGCTCCATCCCAGGACACTGAGATCTTAACCTGAGCTGAAGGCAGGCGTTTAACTGACGGAGCCACCCAGGCACCCCTGTGGAAATTAACATTTTAGAGTTAAAACATACCAAGATGTTTTATGTTTATAATTACCACCAGCTGCTATTTTTCAAATTGACATATCTGGCTATTCCCCTCTGGCCTCCCCCGCTCTTCCCTCCAGTTGTCAAATTAGAGCAAACCAAAGAATACATTCTCATGATAGAAAATGGTGCCTTTAAGCATGAAGTGAGTATTGGGAGTGTTTTCCTACCCTGTTGATGTTACTTAAAGGATATCATATGTTGGAATACTTAATGTTTACAATATGCCTCATGTCCTACTTGTCATTTAAATGGCTGCCTGTCTGTGCCTTGAAGAATTTTTCAAGTTGGCTGCACCCTTATATGACTGCTTCAAGGTGGAGTGTGGGACATGGAGCTGGCTGAACCTAGGCTACATGTGAGCGCTCTTTTTGCAGGGGCCAGGGGGAAGGAGAGTCTTTTTCTTCTTTGGCTTCTTCTTTCCTCCCAAGGCCAAGCCCTGCCTCCCACCTAGGGTTTGGATACTGGAGGGCCAAAAAGAAAGAAATCTGTAGTACAGCACCTGGCATTTCTCCAAATCCCCACCCCTTTCAATCCTTACCAGGTGACTGCGCTCCTCTTTGGTGTTCCAAACCACAGATCTGGGAAGGGGTGAGGTGAGGTCAGCATTCTTTGTCCACCTCAAAACTTCTGTTCCTCTTTTCATGTTGTACTTCTTTTGGTGTTCATGCCAACTGGCTAGATTACCCCTTATATCCTTCTAGTTGGGGTTATTGACTAACTTGCTTCTCTTGCACATTTATTAGGAATATCACATGGCTCACCATCCTGAGCACTGCTTTTAGTTCTACCTTTGTCCTGAGTAGTGACTTTAATATATTTATGCACTAACCATCTAACACCATGACTTTACAATTAAAGTTGATCTTGCAGCTGACTTTACAGTATGAATTGAACTCCATTTTTAGCCTACAGATAACTCTTAATATGTTAAACTGAATTCATAATCTATTCCTTCCAAATCTGCCTTTATTCCTGAATTCTCTGATTAATAGCATCACTATCCTCCTAAGTTTCCCAAGCCAAAAATCAACGAGTTATCCTGAAACCTCTCCCTTTCTAAGCACTGCATACACAATCTAGTTACTGTAGATACCACCTCCTTAAAATCTTTTGAGTCCATTTCCTGTTTCTATTTGTCTTATCACTGCCTTAGTACAAGTATAGTTTTCTTTTCATTTGGGTAACTGCTACATCCTATTAACTGGATTCTGTTTTTAAAATGCATCCTCTTCAATCTATCCCCACATGCCAAAGTAATCTTCCTAAAACAAATCTGGTCATTTCATTCCTCTGCTGAAACCCTTTTGTGGCCATCTTAGCTCTCAGAATAAGAATTAAGTTCATCTCTTTAAGATTTAAAAAAAAAGATAATGTGTTGTAGATGTGAATCTCTATAAATTAAGTTCTCTAAGTTGTCTTGCTTAGATTTACATTTTCTCAGACTTATCTTGGTAAGAGCTTTCTTTAAGGAAGTAATACTAGGAGTAAAAAGATAACTTTCAATAGTAAAATTGATGCAAAAAGAAACCATTAGAATGACATATTAAAATAAACACAGCTTGTATCATATGTAGAACAAAAAGATTCCTTAGATTCTGATGTGCATTTTGGTCTGTTTATCCCAAGAGTTTGCTAATATTCCCATGCTAAAAGCAGTTCCTGTCTAAGATTAAAAGGATATTTAGTTAATGATGATGTATCTGATTAAAGGCAGACATTTTTCTTAATTCTCAATTCATGACATCTGCCCGTTGCCTTCAGGTGTTACCCACACACAACACCACTTGTTTTGTTTAACTATAATAGCATTAAATAAATCCACAGAAAACAATAGACAGCAAGAAAACAGTGTTAGGGAAATGGTAGGAATTAATTAAAATTCCTTTATTAAACTAATGATGTAATGTATGGTGATTAACATAACATAATAATAAAAAAATTCCTTTATAAGTTAATCATACAAGAATTTATATGATTAGCATTGCTCTAAGGGCTAAGAGGGGTACAATCCTGATTATCTGAAATTTGCAATCTTAATGGAGAGATGAGACAAAGCAGAGAAATTAAACTTGCAGGGTGTATGTACTTCAATTTCAGTCTGAATAGTAATGACAGTAAGTACTGCATCTCAAAAAACAGAGATACACAAAATAAGCTTCCTAAAAGATGTGAAATGAGAAAGACTTTTTGATCTTTCTCTGTATATTTCAGTACCCTATGGTGGGTTTTTAGTTTCATATTTTTTTAAAAAAATGTGTTGGGCGCCTGGGTGGCTCAGTTGGTTAAGCGACTGCCTTCGGCTCAGGTAATGATCCTGGAGTCCCGGGATCGAGTCCCGCATCGGGCTCCCTGCTTGGCGAGGAGTCTGCTTCTCCCTCTGACCCTCCCCCCTCTCATGTGCTCTCTCTCATTCTCTCTCTCTCAAATAAATAAATAAAATCTTTAAAAAAATGTATTTATTTTTAAAGATTTTATTTGTCAGGGAGAGAGAATGGGAGGGAGGGAGAGAGTACAAGCGGGGAGAGCGGCAGGCAGAGGGAGAAGCAGGCTCCTTGCTGAGCAAGGAGCCCAGTGCAATGCAGGGACTCCATCCCAAGGCCCCGGGATCATGACCTGAGCTGAAGGCAGATGCTTCACTGACTGAGCCACCCAGGTGTCCCTTTAGCTTCATATTTTTGACCAGATCCAAATCAGAAGCAAGGTCCCTGGGTGACCAACTTTTGTTTTCTGTCTAACCTTGATAGAGCATAGTTTAGAAAATGCTGTATTGGGAGTGTGAGCTGATAGATTTTCAAAAGGTTTCCCCAAATTTAAGATGCATAGGTTGTAACTTTTAAACTTTGCATTGGATTTTGTTTATTCTGATTTCCTAATCTCGAAATAGAAGCTAGTGTGAGCTTGGTACAGGTATCTTGGCTGCTAGTACAGAGGACTGGTAGTGTGAGTGACAGAGCTCAAATCCAATGAGCCTTTGGGGGATATCGAATTCTTTTAATCTATGGGCTCTCATGAGCTTATTACAAGTAGTCAGATGCTTTGGCCTTCTCTAGGGATTTCTAGTTACCTTTCCTGATTTGTTTTACCAATGGTTGGGTAACAACGTGCGTTCAGAGTCATTTGTGAGGTATATTCCAAGTAATGAATAATTACCTTTCCTACACATTAGAGTGCTTATCCCACAAAGATGATATAGTCATACATTAATTCCGAAGTTGAAGAGAGAGAATCGAAATGTAAAAAGTTGCACGTATTTGCGCTTGTGGGGGAGGGGTCTTGAAACATCATTTGTCATATGTGTCATGTTAGGAAAAAAAGGGATAAAAACAATTGCTGTAGTATAAAGATAGAACTCTTTCTCTCTGGTCCCATCTTTCCTTATTGGGATAGAATTTTTTTTTTTTTTTTTTTTTTTTTAGTCTGGTTCTCAAAACCACTTTTTTTTTTCTATTTTTTTTTTATTCTTATGTTAATCCCCATACATTACAACATTAGTTTTAAATGAACTGTTCCATGATTCATTGTTTGTGCATAACACCCAGTGCTCCATGCAGAACGTGCCCTCCTCAATACCCACCACCAGGCTAACCCGTCCTCCCACCCCCCTCCCCTCTAGAACCCTGCCTGCCCTTCAGAGTCCATCATCTCTCATGGTCAAAACCACTTTTTTGATGACTGGTCAAATTGCTTTCCTTTCAGCCACTTGAGCTCCAATTCGATTAGACCCTTTCTCCTCAGGGCACCTCACCCTTGTAAAAATTCACCTAAGATGCCCTCGATGTTTAATACCACCACCCAATTCTAAAAACTTCTTTTGTTTGTCTGCTGAAGTTCTCTAGTTTTCTTTAGGAGTTTGTCTCTTTATTTCACCCTCTGTGGCTTTCCATTTTGATTTCTTATCTGAGAATCAAATTCTGGTTTATTGTCTCAAATAAATATTACTGTATCTATCAACTAATTATGCTTCAATCCCTTCAGCCTCAGGTAGTTTGGGATATCTTGAGTCTCTTGATTTGGGGAAAGGATTTTTTTTTTTTTTTAATGTTTCCACTGCAAGTATTTAATGATTCAACATTCATAGAAACTTAAACTTCAGAAGAGCAAATAGCCCCAACATAAGTATAATTAAGCTTCATGTTACCTTGGTGAAGTGGGGAGAATAAATAATCAGGGAGGCTACAATCATTTCCTCCCAAACCCGATTAAAAACTAAGTTTTAAGATGTTAAACCGGTGCTAATCTGCATGACTGCTTCAGGTTTCATTTGAGGAAGAATTGTGGCTGCTAATATTATCTACTAAAATATGTGAATCTATTTCCATAATCAGAGCCCTATGGGATGGAGCTTAGATTTAATGTGGTTTTGGTGCTTATGTGTTTTCCAGTACATTGTAATCAATACTGTCCTCTGAAGTGGAACCCAATCAGGGGTAACCTGCCAGAGAACTATTTTCTAGAAATTTCAGCTGAACTAATATCTGCAGAAATCTTGAGACTAAAGAACAGTTGATGAATATACCACAATTAAACTTGCCTTGTGAATTAAAGAATGGGGCAAAGGATAATGAACATATTGAAATGATTCCACATGTTTTATGCATGACACATTTGTAATTAAAATAGATCCTGAAGGTAAGTTTGTATATACTAATATAATAATTTCAAAAAAGCAGAATGCGTTATTAAATATCTACAGGGCGTATTTCCCAATTGGAGAATGTGAAAATTTGGTTTGTTTTGCTACTTCAACAGTTGTTTATCAGAAACTAGAAATTGAATGTACTGGCAAACCATACTTGTTGGGCAATTTGTTTATATTGGTCAAATATATATATAGGTGAAATACACACACACGTATACATATATGTATATATCTGTATGAATCTATTAGTGCCTCCTCAATACATAATTTTCTAGCTGTAAAGTTATAAGTAACTTTATTTTCAGTTATTCAACTAAACATTAACTTTTTCCGAATTCCTCAGTCATACAAGGGTCCTTTGAGACCTTTAACAATTCAATAGTCATTGTCCCTGGCAGCTCAAGGTGTATGGCTCTTGCAGCCAGCGTTGTTTTAGGGTTTAATGGGGGATTTAACAACCTGATCGCAGTTTATAAAATATTGTTACGGCCTTTTCTATCATCAGATCCTCCAAATAATCCTGTGAGGTAGGAATAAATACTATTTTACAAACGAGGAAAACAGAGGTGAATGACTTGTTCCATAGACCTTCATTTTTAGGTTAGAAGTAGGGTTGATTAACCAATAATCTATTAAATGAAATATTAAAGTGGACCAAAATTTGGCTTTCATGAGGAAAATTAGCAGGTAACCAGAGGGCTCTAAGTCAGTATATTTGTGGCTAAAGAGTCTGGCTACTACGGATTTCTTGGCAAATTTAGAAAACTCCTATTGTACTTGTTCCCATGTAGATAATTGTAGTTCCCACAATGTCAAGGAGAAACACTCAGTTATTCCTACATCATCCCTGTTTTCTTGCCTATGTAAATGGTTTTAGTTGATGCTCTTCTGCCTTATGAGTTACTGTTAGAGTATTGTGAGTTGTTTTGTTAACGTTACTGTGTAGTGTTGCATATTTTCAACAATATTTGTGGCCCTTTTTATCATAAATAGATTTTAAGGTAATTAAGGTTATTTTTATATGTGTATATGTATATATATCGTGTGTGTATATATGTATATAAATAAATTTACCTTCAGGTAAATTCACATAGTATGTTTTATTGTATACATATACGTATACCAACCACTCCATTGTAGATGCATCACTAAGTTGTGTATGCACAGATATGAATCAGCATGCTTCTGTATTGAATGAAGCAGCTGTACACTATAGTGTGAATGGGGGGATGGATGGGCCTTGGGGTCTTTGGCATTCCTTAAGTGAGCTGTGCTTAAAAAGTAAGAACCACCTGTCTTCAGGAATTGGAGAATGACAAGCACCTGCCTGCATTGCATATGGTTACAGGGGCTTTTGTGTATACTTTCAGTTTCCGTAAAGACCATGTTGATGTCATGTGTTTGTAATAAGAGAATGGGACTGCATAGAATCTGGCCTTTTGCTGTCTGATTATAAAGAAATGAATCACAATTGTGTTGTCCAGAGCCACCATTAAGCTTTGCATGTGAAATGCATAAAACTATTGTTTTATTTTTCCCCTGAGGCTATGATTTCTTACATATGCGTAAGAAATTTGCCAATCTGACTTCTTTTTTGAAGGGAAAAATGAGCCACAGAGATGTGAGGTGATTTAAGATCAGTGATCAGAACTCCTGATGCTCAGGCTAAGGTGTTTCCTCTTCTTTTTTTTTTTTTTAAAGATTTTATTTATTTATTTGAGAAAGAGAGAATGAAAGACAGCACAAGAGGGAAGAGGGTCAGAGGGAGAAACAGACTCCCCGCTGAGCAGGGAGCCCAATGTGGGACTCTATCCCGGGACTCCAAGATCATGACCTGAGCCGAAGGCACTCGCTTAACCAACTGAGCCACCCAGGTGCCCTTCTTTTTTTTTTCTTTTTAATCTAAATTTTATTTATTGTTTTGTGTAGGAAATATACCCACATGGTTCAAAAATGAAAAATTACCAAAGGGCTTGTAATGAAGATCTCCCTTCCATTCCATTCCATTCTTCAGCCATTCAGTTCCCCTTTTTGGAAACAAACAATGCTATCAGTTTTGTAATATACTCCCAGAAGTGTTTTATGCATATACAAATAAATATATATGTAAATACTCTGCTTCATCTCTTTTTATGCAAATGGTCGCATACTCGTCCTGTGATTTTGTACCTTGTATTTTTTTTTAAACTCAACATTTGAAATCATTCCATATTGTTACAAAAAGAGAATCCTCATTAATTTTTTGTTTGTTTTATTTTATTTTATTTTATTATGTTATGTTAATCACCATGCATTACATCATTAGTTTTTGATATAGTGTTCCATGATTCATTGTTTGCGTATAACACCAAGTGCTCCGTTCAATATGTGCCCTCTTTAATACCCATCACCAGGCTGACCCATCCTCCCACCCCTCTCCCCTCTAGAACCCTCAGTTTGTTTCTCAGAGTCCATAGTCTCTCATGGTTCATCTCCCCCTCCAATTTCCCCCTCTTCATTTTTCCCTTCCTACTATCTTTTTTTTTTTTTTTTTAACATATAATGTATTATTTGTTTCAGAGGTACAGGTCTGTGATTCCTCAGTCTTACACAATTCACAGCACTCACCATAGCACATACCCTCCCCAGTGTCCATCACCCAGCTACCCCATCCCTCCCACCCCCCACCACTTTAACAACCCTCAGTTTGTTTCCTGAGATTAAGAATTCCTCATATCAGTGAGATCATATGATACATCTCTTTCTCTGATTTGACTTACTTCACTTTGCATAATACCCTCTAGTTCCATCCATGTCATTGCAAATGGCAAGATTTCTTTTTTTTTTTTGATGGCTACATAATATTCCATTGTATATATATACCACTTCTTCTTTATCCATTCACCTGTTGATGGACATCTTGGCTCTTTCCATAGTTTGGCTATTGTGGACATTGCTGCTATAAACATTGGGGTGCACATACCCCTTCAGATCACTACGTTTGTATCTTTGGGGTAAATACCCAGTAGTGCAATTGCTGGATCATATGGTAGCTCTATTTTCAACTTTTTGAGGAACCTCCATACTGTTTTCCAGAGTGGTTGCACCAGCTTGCATTCCCACCAACAGTGGAGGAGGGTTCCCCTTTCTCCGCATCCCCGCCAACATCTGTCGTTTCCTGACTTGTTAATTTTAGCCATTCTGACTGGTGTGAGGTGGTCTCTCATTGAGATTTTGATTTTGATTTCCATGATGCTGAGCGATATTGAGCACTTTTTCATGTGTCTGTTGGCCATTTGGATGTCTTCTTTGGAAAAGTGTCTGTTCATGTCTTCTGCCCATTTCTTGATTGGATTATTTGTTCTTTGGGTGTTGAGTTTGGTAAGCTCTTTATAGATTTTGGATACTAGCCCTTTATCTGATATGTCATTTGCAAATATCTTCTCCCATTCTGTCAGTTGTCTTTTGGTTTTGTTGACTGTTTCCTTTGCTGTGCAGAAGCTTTTTATCTTGATGAAGTCCCAATAGTCCATTTTTGCCCTTGCTTCCCTTGCCTTTGGCGATGTCTCTAGGAAGAAGTTGCTGCAGCTGAGGTCAAAGAGGTTGCTGCCTGTGTTCTTTAGAGAATCCTCATTAATTTTTATGGCTATAGACTATTTCATTGAATAGATATATCAAAATTTATTTAACCAATCCATCTGTTGATGGACATCTAGGTTGTTTCTAGTCTTTGCTATATCAAGCAATGCTGCAGTAAAATATCTTGTACATATATCATTTTGCACATGTTTGACTATATCGGATAAATTCCTAGAAAAAGAATTGTCTTTGTTTAAGAGTAGATCACCTGATATATATCGTAAAATTGCACTTCATAGAGGTTGAATCAATTTACATTCCTGCCAGCAATATATAATATTGCCTATTTTTCCATGCACTTACCACACAGTGTCATATTAAATTTTGTGATTGTTGCCTATCTAGTAGTTGATAAATAGTGGCTGAGTGTTGCTTTAATTTGTACTTCTCTTTTTTATTTAATTTAATTTAATTTAATTTAATTTAATTTAATTTAATTTAATTTATTTATTTGACAGAGAGAGAGAGACAGCGAGAGAGGGAACACAAGCAGGGGGAGTGGGAAAGGGAGAAGCAGGCTTCCCGCTGAGCAGGGAGCCCAATGCAGGGCTTGATCCCAGGACTCTGGGATCAGTGCTTGAGCTGAAGGCAGATGCTTAACGACTGAGTCACCCAGGCACCCCTGTACTTCTCTTGTTTTGACTCAGGCTGTACATTACTTTATATACTCCAGAGCCTTTTGCCTTTCCTTTTTTGTAAACTGTTCATATATTTTGTCCATTTCCTACTAGTCTCTTGGTTTTTTCCTTATCTATGTTTTTGAAATTCTTTCTATGTTAGTGAACTTGATAACAGCCTGGATTTTCTCCTCAGTTAATCCTATTAGATGCCCAGCATTAGACTAGAACATGCTGCTTACTTTTGAGAAAAATAGTAGAAACTTAGTTTTGAATATATATGTATAGCGAAGTTCAGAATCTTTTCTCCTTGGCTACATTTGAAAGAGGTGAGGAATCATTAGAAGAAAATCTGTGTAACAGTATAGTATAATAAAACCTGTTTCTGGTTGGTTTATTGATCGAACTGCTGTGGGTCCATGGTAGGAGAAGCCTTCAGTTGTGCTACAATAATCGGAGACAAATGAGCACTGAAAAACACTGCAGCCACCTGGAAAAATAGACTCCTTTCTTCTGGGAAACCTCTAATTTCTTAAAGACCCACATTTGCAACTGAAAAAATGTGTCATTCTGTAGTGTATGTATCTGAGTGGTTAAGGTTTTAGCCAAAAATATTTGTTCATTTGAAAATAAACTAGATAATCCTCACATTCAGCTTTTTAACTAACTCTTCAAACCCTCTGTGGTTATGGATTTCAGCGGTAAATTGACAGAAGAAGAGCATCAAGATTTTCTGATGGTACCTCAGAAACTGAGGATAAAAACATACAGTTGACCCTTGAACAGCACGTGTTTGCAGGTCACTTATATGTGGATATTTTTCAATAAATTCAGTACTGTGCTGTAAATGTATTTTCTCTTCCTTATGATTTTCTTAACATTTTATTTTCTCTAGATTACTTTAAGAATACAGTATATAACACATATAACATACAAAATATGTACTAATTCACTATGTTATTGATAAAGCTTCTGGTCAGTCATAGGCTATTAGTAGTTAAGTTTTGGGGAGTCAAAAGTTATACATAAATTATCCACTGTGTGGAGGGTTGACACTCCTAACCCCTGTTTTGTTTAGGGGTCAGCTATACAAGGAGGAAATTAAATTTGGTATTACAATATTATCTGATAGCTAAGACGTATTAGTTATAGCTAACTGTGCAAGAAAAAGCAAAGGACTTTTTAAAATAGCATCAGTTAAACAGTTATGATTGAGTTGTCAAAGAGGGAAGTATGGAGTTTCTCTTGGTGACAGCTGGTTGGAGACTGCATCATTGGGGTCAGTGCCATCAGTGGTATCGATGTGTCAACACGTATGTCATCGACCCCAGTGGCATTACGCATTAATGATGTTAGTGCATCAGTGGTGTTCATGGTATCACTGCATCAGCGGTACATCCATCCCCACAGTGGAGCGGCCATAGCAGAAGGAAAGTTTAATGTGTACAAAGTAAATTTTATTCACATTAAGGAATATAGAGCATTTTTAATAAAATTTTTTAAAAAGATTTTATTTATTTATTTGAGACAGTGAGAGAGCACATGAGTATGGGGAGGGGCAGAGGGAGAGGGAGAAGCAGACTCCCCGCTGAGCAGGGAGCCAGACTCTGGGGGTTCAATCCCAGGACTCTGGGATCATGACCTGAGCTGAAGGCAGACACTTCACTGACTGAGCCACCCAGGTGGCCTGAATGTAAAGCATTTTAAATTTTTTGATAATATGGCTATGTGAAATCTATTTCAGTCCCTTGAAGAATATACCTTTGTTTCTTGCCTCTAGACCTTTGAACACGTGTTTTCTCTGCCTTAGATCTTTTCCATTTCTGCCTTTCTGTGTCTGTCCAACGCCTACTACTCATTTTACACGTCAGCTTAATTGTTCCTTCTTCCCGGAAGCTTTCCTGAGGCCTCATATTTGGATTTAGCACTCTTCTCCAGCATTGCTACAGTAGATTGAACTTCTCCCGTCATGACACACATTGCTCCGTGATCTCAGTGCTTGCTCCTTGTCTGCTTTCCTGACCAGTGTATGAATTCCTGAAGGCTGGGATCCATTTCTCTTTTATGGATTATTTTATCTCCAGGCACATAGTAGATCTCAAGAAATACTTATTGAATGAATAAATGTGTGAATATATTCATTTAAAATTATCTAAATAGTATGTTATGATTTTGGTGAAAAAAACTATGGTTTAAGTTACAGATATAATGATTTTTTAAACTTCACATAAATATTTTTAATGAAGATACTATGCACCCTAATCTTCTGCAGTAAATTCTTATGTACAATGTATTGGCAAGTACACTGTGAAAAATCAAACTAATATTCATGTTATTTATAATATATATAGGTGTTGATTTATCAGTGTGTTGACAGTCTATTGTGTTTGGTGGTTTCTAGAATATACTCTTCTATTTATAGTACTGTGGTTTTGTAACTGTTGTAGATTTGATGATGAAAACTGATAGGTATTTTGGTATATTGGTATCAGTAGTGTAATGCTCAATCGTATAGAAAAATTCAATTCTGAATTCAATTCAAAACTGATCAGTATCAGTTTGGACCCGGTCAGATTATTGGGCTTTTACAGAAATTTGCCTGAGTGGGCATCTAGTAGGTGGCAGAATCCAGATTGGAGGGGCAACAAATATGGTCAGCCAAGGTCATTTTATTGTTCCATACAATTTTCCTGTTCTTTTTTTTTTTCTTTTCCAATTTGGAAAGAATTTAATTAACAAAATAAAATGGGGGAAAGGGGCCCATGGGGGGCTCTGGGGAGAGAGTTCTCCTCCCCACGGCTGATGCCCCCAAGCCTGGCAAGCCCAGAGAGGGCTCAATTTTCCTGTTCTAATTATGGCTCTCAGTGAGGTTATTGAATAACTGTGCTGACGAATAAAAGATATGAAAGAAAGGGCACTATTTTTGGGAGAACAAAGTACAGTACTGTAACATATGATATTAAAGCAAGTAAATTATAAATTTTTTTAGTTATTAGAATGTTATTCTTAGCTAGCCAAGAATCCAGTTGTTCTTTATTCTTTTAAAATAGTGTCTTGAGGGGCGCCTGGGTGGCTCAGTTGTTGGGCATCTGCCTTCGGCTCGGGTCATGATCCTGGGGTCCTGGGATCAAGCCCCGCATCGGGCTCTCTGCTCAGCGGGAAGCCTGCTTCTCCCTCTCCCACTCCCCTGCTTGTGTTCCTTCTCTCTCTGTCTCTCTCTCAAATAAATAAATAAAATCTTAAAAAAAAAAAGTGTCTTGAGAGTACTTTACTTCCTTTAAATTAGTTTATTGTATTATTGGTAAAAATAATGACTTTTGCTCTCTTTTCTCATTCAGAGCCTGAGTCATGATCATATTTTCTCTTGTAGTGAGATTATTATAAGACCAAGCCCAAATGAATGTTGGGAAAAACAGGACTTTAGTAAATAGAATCTCCAGAATTTTGTATCAAGGACTAACTAGATGGGTTTTTAAGAAAATCTGAGTATATGGTATTGAGGCAAAGGAGGGTAGATGGTTGGGGAGTGGTGAACTGAGAAGAGATAGAAGGGTAGGATGAACATAAAGTTCTCTTTTTGTTTTCTACTTCTGGACTATGGTCAGTATTTGATCCTCACTTCTCTTTCCTCGTCACTGGCTTTTGAAGCTCAGAAGAGGAGAGGGGAGGGAGAGCTTTGATGAGCCAGGTCTTTACAAAGTGCTTTACCAAAATTGCCCCCATCTAAGCCTGAGAGCAGAGATGAGACAGCTCATGTGTGGGGAGGGGAAGGAGGCAGAGCTGATTCATGGGCTCAGCATCAGGCTGTTTACACTGTGGACAACTAAAGCTGGATCCTTCTGGCCTCGGAAGAGCCATGTAGGATGCAGTGCCCCTCTGATTATCCACCGAGTAACAGGAGAGGGTGGCATTTATTCACCGGCTTCCATCATGCGTTGCTCCAGGATTGTTCCATGGGTTGTAATTCACACAGGCTTCCAGACCGCTGTGAGTGCCACAGTGTCCGAGAAGCCCTGGGGCGGAACAGGTGAGATGGCTGGTACAGTGGGGAGGAGGGGCGGCTGGACTGGCTCCATGCATGTGCCACATGTGCCACTACGTGCCTAGCTTAATTCACTCATGTCATTGTCTTGGAATTCTTAACAGTCTTTGAACAGGGGCCTTTTATTTTAATTTTGCACTGGGCCCTCCAAATTACATAGCTCTCTTTGGCTGTTGAATTATTTTGCATGAAACTGGTACATTGCATGAGGCTGTAAAATGGCTGGAATAAAAAAGTTCCAAGAGAATGTGAGGTAAGGCACAGTAGATGTCTGATACACTGATTTAATTTTTATAGTATCCTTATCAGTTAGATTCTTTCATTTTAAAGATGAAGAAACAGATCCAGGTAGGGTATAGGATGGTAATAGGACTTTACGGGGCTGGTAGTAAATGATACAGCTAGGATTCAAATCCAGGTCTGTGTGAACTGAAAGTCCTAATTCTTTCTACCAGACCTATGTCTTATGCTTGAGAGTAAGAAAAGCATGATATCAGAACTCATAATCATTGCACCAACTTTTTTTTTCTGCCTTGCATCTTCTGGACAGACTGTAAAACTGAGGTACACTTGCCATGTTTTAACACACTGGAATGTTCTTGCCATATTCTAACACACTGGAAGCTCTACATGGCCACTGGGTAGGCCTGGGAACTCTGGAAACACCTCAAAATTTTGTTCTTCCTTTTTTAGGTGAGTAAAGGGAGAAGCTGTTAGCCAAATGTGCCATAGGGAAAAAAGACATCTATTATATGTTTTTTTTTAATTAAAATGAAAAATTTTAGTTTTCCAGGTGGGAATTTATTTAACTCCTCTCTAATCTCTGAATGGAGAGAAAGAAAGTACAAGAAGGGTGGGACATGGTGTGACTAATGTGTTGGCCAGCGTTCAAATGATTGGCTGATTCCAAATTCACATACAGTGAGGGCTGCATATCCCCAGGTGACTTGTCTCTTAGTCACCAGGACCAGCTCTCAGTCCTCTCCCCACCAGGGTAGTGTAGTGAATGGAATTTTGGCAATCATGGGGAAGTTGTTTCTGTTTATATTCACCATCCAAAATCTGAAGCAGAGTTCTTTTTTCTTATTTTCCCTCTGAAAACCTCACACAAGCCATCTGGGTGTGGTCATCTTCACTGAATAATGAGGATAATAACAAGGTTATGTGAGGAGGCTATAGGTCCATTTGCATGTGGTAGCCTGGGATTATTATCTGTCGATACTGCATGATTATTAATAGTACCCCTTTTTACTCTCAAAGAACACAAGTTTGAGTCATAAATTATATGGTTGTCCTACTTATACTATAATTTCTGGCCCAGTTAACTTATCAAATTAAATATTCAGCTTCCCTGTTTTCAAAAGAGCCTTACAACCATGGCTCCAGTTTCCCAGTATGTGTGTGGGACTCTTTTTTCTTCCATCTTTTCCTTTTTTTCTCTTGCTTCTCTTCCCCAGTTCTTATTCCTTTTGTGTACAGATAAGTTCAGCTTTCTCTAACCCCTACCTCCAGACTTAGTCCTTGGATGTTTGTTATGTGTCTAAAGAGCCTCACAGGGCTATGCTAAGCAATAGACTGTCAACTTTGGGTCCACCTATCCATCCTTCTCCAAGAGCAACAGAACAAAATGGAGATTTGTTCCCTTATCCCATCCCCATTCAGAATATAGAGACAGCATTTTGGTTTTCAAAATTCACTTTATTTCTCTCTGTAACAGTAGTGGATTGTGATACTGTATATTCATTTTGAGGGGAAGATACGCCAAGAATAGCATACTGTTGACTAAGTGTGATAAAAGGAAATACTGAGATCTTCATTTCAAATGTGAAATTCAATAAAACAACATTAAATTAGCCCATTAACGTGTATAAGCTGTGGTTTTATCTATGCATAAAAAGTAGAAAACATTAGTCTGGACTCATTGGTTCTAAGTTTCAGAAACCTAACTTGCATAAACTTTAACAAAAATAGGAAATTATTTGGTTCATCCAACCATAAAAAGGGTAAGGAGAGCTATCTTGGACCAAAATTATAAAAGTTTTCACAGTGCTCTCTCCATTTTTTGGTTTTGATTTCCTCTACCTGTTTATTTCATTTTTTCCTACTCTACGTGAGCTTTTCCCACTTATTAGGGCACATAGCCTTAGGCAGTTCTGGGCTTGACGCCTTATAGCATCTCACCTCAAGAGGAAGGAGAATCTTCTATCCTGGATGCAGTTACAGAATTCCTGGTGAGCCTGGGAACCATGCCTAGGCCACATGCCTTTTCCCTTAGACCATTCGCTGAAGCCAGGCAGTACGGTTGGTCCAGCACAAGTCACGTGCTCCCAGGGAGTGAGGAGGACAGAGTTGTTAACATAGTGACAATGTCACACAGGTACCTGCCCTGATGACCTACCAGGGGTCAGTGAGGCCTGGCTGTGTGGGGGGCACAAACCAGACGGAGAGAGCCAAAGCTGCCTCAGCCCTTGTTTCTGACATGGGTCTCTGCTTTCATCTGAAGTTTTTGGAAGACTTTCTAAAGGAAGATATTCGGCTCCCTCGTCCTTTCTAGTATGTTAGAATACAAAGCGAGAAGAGGTGCTGGCTATGAACCAGAAGGGGATCCTTACCAAAATGCGACTATGATGGTACCTTGATCTTGGACTTCAAGCCTCCAGAACTGTGAGAAATAAATTTCTATTGCTCAGAAACCACCCTGTCTGTGGTATTTTGTTATAGCAACCTGAATGGACTAAGATTATAACCTTTGAAAGTACTGCTCTTAAACTGACTGAAAACAAATTCTTCAGTGCTCTTTTGAGGAAAGATTCTGGCAGGAGGGACATTGGCATCAGAGATTCCTGCCCACATCTCTGAAATTTGGTCATCTCTTTGGTGTTTCTTACAGCTACCTAGTCCTAAAGTCATAGCCGAAACTATGATGATGGAATAAAAATCTCCCAAAGGAAAGTAGAAAGTTTAGCCTTGAAGACAGTACAGAAGAATTGGAGGCAGAGTTGTGTCTGGAACCACTCAGGCTTATGGCAAACACATGCATGAATAAAAATCCATGTTCTTCAACTTATAAACCTTTTTAAAAATTTTTTATTTACCGAGGTGTCCTAATGAGGAAGCAGATAGATTATATTCAAGGAAAGCTTCCTAAAGCTGCACCTTCAACATAGTTTAGCAAAAAGTTGAGTGGCATGGAATTAAACAGTGATATTTACCTTTATCATTATTCCAAACAGATGTGAATTAAGTTTGATTTCTGGGATTTTAGTGTTACATGATTAACATAACTGGATAATGGACTACATCTAGATGTCCTGGTGTTCTTTAGTAACAAGTTGTGTATATGTGTGAGTGAGTGAGTAAAGGGAGAAAAAAGCAGGAAAGACTCAGAAGGGAAGTAAGTAGATCTTTTCAGGACTGATACAAAGCTAGAATAAAAGCTATTCTTCATTTATACATATCATTGAAGACATTTCTTTTTGAAAGGAATCCCAAGGTCTTCTGAAAATTTAATTTTTTATGTAGAGATAAAAAGTTCTTGTATTTTCTCTGCTATTAAAAAATATTTACACTGGGGCACCTGGGTGGCTCGGTCATTAAGCATCTGCCTTCAGCTCAGGTCCTGGGATCAAGCCCCGCATCAGGCTCCCTGCTCAGTGGGAAGCCTGCTTCTCCCTTTCCCACACCCCCTGCTTGTGTTCCCTCTCTCACTGTGTCTCTCTCTGTCAAAAAAAAAAAAAAAATATATATATATATATATACATATGTATATATATTTACAATAAAAACATTGTTTCCAAATATGTGTTCTGAGAATGTTCCTTTTATTTTGAAATATAGGTCTTTAAAGCTCTTCTGGTTTAATTCTTGGAAATAATGGATGTTAAGTGACACTCTTTGGCACCCCACTACGTGAATCCCTGCAAAACATTGGGAATATCAAGGCTTACATTTCCCTACCTGATGAGTAAAAATGCTGCTGAACCACTATGCTGTTTGCAGAAGCATTTAATGGAATCTTTAAAGGAAACTTATAAACAAATGGCCCTGAAATGAAAAATGAACAAACAGTATACATTATAGATTGTTCTATATTGTAATATTGTAATCCTCTAGTGTTTTCATTATTCAGAACATTGAGGAATCAGACAACTAATTTTCCTGAGTTGTCCTAGAACCTTGTGAATTTGGGGTGATGAACAGAGTAGTGTATTTTCTGAGAGACAAAACACTAATCCAATCATATTTGTCTAACTCTAGAAAAATTATATCTAAGTCAAATCAGATAAATTTAGTCCCTTACAGGTGTTAGGTACGTAAGTGTTTATTATGTTATTTTCAGTACCTTCTGAAGGTTAAAGAATTTCAAACTAAAAAATGTAAAAGTGTTCTAAGGGAATTCATTATTTAATAGAATTACTGTGTTTGATGAGTTCTTTATAGATTTTGGATACTAGCCCTTTATCTGATATGTCATTTGCAAATATCTTCTCCCATTCTGTCGGTTGTCTTTTGGTTTTGTTGACTGTTTCCTTTGCTTTGCAAAAGCTTTTTATCTTGATGAAGTCCCAATAGTTCATTTTTGCCCTTGAGGAATTCTTAATCGCAGGAAACAAACTGAGTGTTGTTGGAGTGGGGGGTGGGGTGGGAGGGATGGGGTGACTGGGTGATGGACACTGGGGAGGGTGTGTGCTCTGGTAAGCACTGTGAATTGTGCAAGACTGTTGAATCTCAGATCTGTACCTCTGAAACAAATAATGCAATATATGTTAAGAAAAAAAAAAAGAAGAAGAAGAAGGTAGCGGGAGGGGAAGAATGAAGTGGGGGAAATCAGAGGGGTAGACGAACCATGAGAGATGATAGACTCTGAAAAACAAACTGAGGGTTCTAGAGGGGAGGGGGGTGGGAGGATGGGTTAGCCTGGTGGTGGGTATTGAGGAGGGCACATTCTGCATGGAGCACTGGGTGTTGTGCACAAACAATGAATCATGGAACACTTCATCTAAAACTAATGATGTAATGTATGGGGATTAACATAAGAATAAAATTAAAAAAAGAAGAATTACTGTGTTAATCAAATAATTACTCCTAATTTATTTATTTATTTTAAAGATTTTTTATTTATTTATTTGACAGAGAGATAGAAGCACTAGCAGGCAGAGAGGCAGGCAGAGGGAGAAGCAGGCTCCCCACTGAGCAGGGAGCCTGATGTGGGACTTGATCCCAGGACCCTGGGATCATGACCTGAGCCGAAGGCAGCCGCTTAACTGACTGAGCCACGAGGCGCCCCAATTACTCCTAATTTATAGTTTTTGTGAATTAGTGTGCTAATCCAGGTCCTCCCAGAAGCGGACACCAAAATGAGATTAATTATACGGGGATTTTCATAGGAAAATGCCTATGTGAAAGAAAGTAGGGAGGGAGTAAGGGAAGGCTGGAGGAGCTATCATCCATGATACAAGTCTGGACCAAGTGAAGATGTAGGAAAACCTCGTCTAATTATCTTGAGGATGTGCTTGCTTTGCCAGCACATATAATAATTATCTTGAGGATGAGGTCACAAGGAGGAGATCCAACACAAAGGCTCTAGCCCTGGGGTGAGATCTTGGATCTTCCAGCTTTTCCCACTGATACCTGGCTGCAGGTTAGACAGGAGAAGACCACCCAGTCAACCCACAAAATTCTGAGAAATTATAAATTGTTGCTTTAAGCCACAAAGTTTTGGGTGGTTTTTATGCAGTGGTCAATAACTAATGCACAGAGTCAAGATGGGATAGACAAGAGTTCTCGTTTTCTTTGATGTGAGCAGAAAGTTTCCTAGTTCACATCTTCCTGAGGGTATTTCTGCTTGAGGGTTCTGGCTTCATGAGGCAGTCTCACTTTCAGATCGATCGATCTATGTATTATCTATCTATCTATCTATCATCTATCTATCTATCTACCATCTATCTTAACAGAGAGAGAGAGAGCCAGAGAGAGAGTGTAAGCACAAGCAGGGGGAGCAGTAAAGGGAGAGGGAAAAGCAGGCTTCTCCCTGAGCAGAGAGCCCGACATGGGGCTCTATCCCAGGACCCTGAGATCATGACATGAGCCGAAGGCAGACGCTTAAGTGACTGAGCCACCCAGGTGCCCTGGCAGTCTCAGTTTCATCATCTTACCTTGTCTGAGGCCAAGGTCTTTCTTTCTGTCTCCATATGGTCATTAAAACTCATGACCTCATTTTATAGAAATAGATACATCTCCACTCCAGAGTAGCTAAAACTTCAGCATACTTGAACTGCCTTGTTCTTTTTTAGCACTGGGGGCGTATTACTCTTACCTTCTTGTTCTCTCAGGAATGTATTTAAGAGGGTGTGAATATGTGAAGTCAGCATTTGTAGGAATTTTTCAGGTTGTCTAGTCTGCCAGTGTGTTAGACATGGGGGTCTCCATCTGGCACTTTTAAGTCTTCCCTAGAGATTGTCTTTTTATTTTTACCCTCATGAGTCACTTGACTGCCCTGTCAGGGCCTTTGCAAAAGGAACTTTAAACTTTACCTTGTGGAAGGAGCAGGTTATAGTAGTGGGCTCAATTGCTTTGTTTCAACTTTTAATGTACTAGAACCCTATAGGCAATGCATATTTGCAAATGACTCAGTGTGGCAGTACATGTTTGTAAATGAATGAAATTGTATTTTAGAAAGAATAGCAAACCATTTTTGCTCAGTAATAGTGTGAACCTAAAATGTGACATGTAAATTAAATAATGACAAAATTCAAAGAACATAAAATAATGTGTTCTTTAAGTGAATCTTACAGTGAACACATTTGTAAAATAAATACAATTTCCCTAATTTATAGATTTTGTAGTGTATTTTTTAAAATTGGAATATAGTTGACACACAGTGTTTTATTATTTTCAGGTATACAACATAGTGATTTGACAATTCTATACATTATGCTATGCTCACCACAAGTGTGGTTATCATTTGTTACCATTTAACACTATTACAATATTATTGACTATATTCCCTATGCTATACCTTTCATTTCTGTGACATACTCATTTCGTAACTGGAAGCCTGTATCTCCTACTCCCCTTTACTCATTTCATACCCCACCCTCCCCTTCTGGAAACCACTCTGTATTTGTGAGTCTTTCTGGTTTTTTGTTTCTTTGTTCATTTGTTTTGGTTTTTAGATTCCACATATAAGTGAAATGATAGGGTATTTGTCTTTCCCTGTCTGACTTATTTCACTTAGCATTATACCCTCTAGGTCCATCCATGTTGTTGGAAATGACAAGATCTCATTCTCTTATGTCTGAGTAATATTCCATTGTATATATATACACCACACCTTATTTATCCATTCATCTATATAGTATGTTTTTTTTAATGCCCTCATTAGTGAGCCTGAAATTGTTCAACAACAAATGTGAAGGGTGGGAGTTGTTTGGCAGAAGAAGAAATTCTAGGTTTTTTTTTTTATTATTTTGAGTAATGAGAAAAGAGTCCTTGAGGTAGCACTTGGCCCAGAAATTATTTAATTCTTGCCAGGGGTGGAATCACCTACAATGAGAGCAGAGGAAAAAAAAAAAATTGATGTTGTTAAGGGCAATTGAAAAAATGCTGTAACAGTTGAAAAGTTTATGAATCTGAACTTTGATCAATTTCAGTCAGAAAAATGATCAACTTTGGTGAAAGGAAGTGACCAATGAAGATAGAACATGGTTCTATATAGCTATAAAAGAGGATTAGTAAATTATATACATTAGGTAAATAAAGAAAACAGGATTTGTATAGAACCAAAATAGGCATGATTCCTTCACTGCTCCTGGTTAACACTTTTACCAGTACCTCAGTGGAGAGGTGCTGGTGATGAAGCCCAGGATGCCTCTATTTTATCTGTGGTGTGGGGTCTGTGTATGCTGTGTCTCTCTCTCTCTATATTCTACACTCTTTGTCATACACTCCATTAGATGACTTTAGTCACTCAACATTGTTTTTAGATGTGTTTTAAGATGCTGAGCCAACTAGCCCATCAGCTAACCAACCAATAAACAAACAAAAACTCCCAAGCCTTCTGATATTATTCAGGAGAGACACCTGAATTGGACCAGCTCCTCTGCCTAACATTTTTAGTTCTCCAGGTGAGTAGAACAAGTATGCAGCCCTCCAAAGGGATGACTCTGCTTAGACCTATTTCTGTCTTGTGTGCTATGTAGTTTTGCTTGGATCAGCAATGTGCATATTTCTGTAACAAGTACAACACCAGTCACTAGAATACAAAGCTCCTTTAACTGCTGAACAGGGCTCTGTTTTAGGCAACACACCTGTTTAAGTCTCCTCTGGACAACTATCACTTGAACTCCCGGTAGGAAAAGGGTGACAGGCTTATCTGAATCAATCATCCCCTTGAAAGGGATAAGAAGAGATGAGCCTGGAGTGATTACTCCAGTTCAAAATGTATCTAAATGGTCTCTTGTGCTAGAATAAGCTTATTTTCTATTTGGCCTCCTGTATTATCTTCCTGTACAGACCTCTGAAAAGGCATGAAAAAGAGGGCTGTTTTTGATAGGTAGGGAGGGTATAAAAGAAGGTAGCTTCACGTTCTCTCTCCTTCCTGGTAATTTACCAGCAACCAAAACACAGCAGTGGCCATGATGCTTCCTATTCTAAGCAGTGAAGTTTTTCTGGTCACAAACTACCTAGAAGTCTTTTCCGACTCTTTCTTCCCTTCTCATAAAGTATACTTTATAGTGGTGAAGTTACTTCCTGACAGAATTGAATGCCCTGGGGTATGTAACATATACAGTGAGAAGTTCGAGGGTTACCTTGATAATATGACAGTCATTGTTACATGTAAATATCACCATTTAAAATTGGATATTGATATCACCATTTAAAATTGCTTTCTTTTCATATATAGCTGTCCCCAAAGTATCACTGCTTTCTATTTTAAAATCAAAATAAGCAAGAAAAACTTGGGAATCAGTATTTAGATAAAGCCCCTAAGGTTTGATTTCATACTGTATATGAAAGAAATTTGCTAATAGGCAAAACAGCCATATTTTGGTTCACATTTGCTTTAATTGCATAAAAGATCTAAGGTTCCTTCCATCTTGTGTTTCATGTATTTGTCATTAAAATTTTCTTTAACATTTCCTTTGAACATTGTATGTATTAATAATTTCACAGAAATATACATATGCATTCATATATTAAGACCTGATGGGATCAGAAAAAATTAATGTGAAAAGTTGTTTTTCAGTTTACTGTTTAGTATATCCTCCTCATGTGAAACCCTAGTCTCTTGCCATCTGTGAAAAAATAGAAAGCAGAAATGACATAATATTTTACTTGATGACTAAAGAGAAAGTGAGTAGTATATGATTTAAACTGTTTCTCACATTGAAAGTAATTCAGTCTTTGGCTTTGTAGCACTGAGCGTTGGTTGACTGTTTCTTATTCCTGAAGCTGCTGGCATGCAGACCTAGCCCCTTTAGTATTTTCCATGTAAGGTCTGGATGGTTAATATAGCTCCAGCGTGGGGCATAATGTTTAGTATTTTCCATGTAAAGTCAACTCCAGCCCTCCTGTTTTAGAACAGCATTTTCACTGTCGTGCAATGGAAGCTGTCATCTTTTTGGCCACATTGACTGGTCTGGGGTACACATCTGACCCATGCTGGGCCAACAATAGGGTCACCTTTGGTCTTAGTGGGGTGATGAAACTGTGGGATGTGGGGCCTGGAGCTGCTGAGGGTCATAGTTCCTGCTTCTTGGCACGAAGAGGGGTGAGGTTGGTATCCAGAGACTAGCTGAAACAAGAGGTGGAGAAAAAAGGAATGTATTTCAGTTCCAGGTTCCAGCCCCCCATTTCTACCCATACCCCTTTTTTAAATATTTTTTTCCTGAAGCTAGTTAGAATTTTTTTCCCCCATATGCAACTTTAAGAGGCTGTAAGGAAAAAAGTCAGCCACATATAGCATTTTATGAATTTTGGTAGACTTTGCTGGAGTTTGGGAGGAATTACACTCAACATTTCCCTTAAAAGATCTCCCAACAGCTTTTTATTGCCCCCAAATTACTTCATCCCATGAGCCCAGTGTCTTTCCCTAGACTCCCTTCCCCTGTCAGTGTCCCCAGTGGCAACCCTGGGTTTTTCTCTCTTGCACTCACTCAAGAAAAACATTTCTCTCTCTCTCTTTTAATGCTGACTACTTCCTCTCTTTAAGAAACTAAAGCCCTGCCAATTTGTTTCTCTTGCAAGGGGTCTTATCAGAGCATCTTCTTAATAAGGGTGATGTTCTCTCTACAAAGGAATTTTTGTATCAACTGCTAAGAGAACACAATTTTCTTCATGTTAGAATACCCTCAATGTTTTTAGATTGTTCTCCTCATTAACTAAGCTTCCTACTGTCACTTTCAAGATCCAGTATCAGCACTTTTATTCTAAATAGCTCATTTATATCTATTACTTTTCTTTTTCAACCCAATATTCCATGCAAACCTAGCTACTCCTCTCATCAGAATCTGCCTCTTACTTTCCAAGCTGACTAATATATTCTAAATATTCAGTTTTTTTCACTGAAGACCTTTTAAAATTCTACCCTTTCCACATAATTTATGATTTAATTGAGTGAAGTGTTTAAAATAACTTGCTATTTAACTCAAAATAAGTGCATGTAATATATCTCTCACTCCCACCTTTCTGTTTCCCCCAACTCTTCTTCTTCTTTTTTTTTTTTTTTTAAGATTTTCCCCAACTCTTCTTGGCAACTGCTTTGCTGTTTAGATTGAGGGTGTGTTGGGGCACCTCAGTGGCTCAGTCGGTTAAGTGTCTGCCTTCGGCTCAGGTCATGATCTCAGGGTCCTAGGATGGAGTCCCGCATGGGACTCCCTGTTCAGCGGGGAGTCTGCTTCTCCCTCTGCTCCTCCCGCCCCCCACCCCCACCCCGGCTCATGCGTGTGCTCTCTCTCTCTCACATAAATAAATAAAATCTTAAAAAAAAAAGATTGGGGCTGTGTCTGAGATGGCAGGAGATTTGAAAGGAAGAAAGGACAATTCTATGAAATTATTTCCAATGTTACTGAGAAGGGGAATTTGGGTTGAAGATGGTTAAAATAGCTCCAGCCTGGGGCATAATTCTCTCTCTGAAAGTTTAATAAGAACACTTGGAAGATGTTGGGATAGTGTTTAAGGAGGCTTTTTTTTTTTCCTTTCAGCAAATGAGGCATTGACATTTCCTCGAATACCTTGATTGTCTTGGATGAAATATGGCCATAAGTTATTTGCAGCCCCTTCTGTCAAGAGATGGGATCTCTTTCCTTTTCCCTTTTAATTTGGACTGGCTTTTTAACTTGCTTTGGGTAATACAATGCAGCAGAATTGATGTGCGACTTCAGCAAGGTCTAAGAAATCTTGCCGCTTCTGCTCATTCCCTCTTGGAATGCTCCACCATTTTACTAGAAATTGGAGCTATCCTGCTAGGAAGACAATGTGGAAGAGAACAGAGACATCCCAGCCAAGAGCCCTAGCTGACTAGGCAGAGGAATGAGGACATGCTAGCCTTCCAGCTCTGGTTGATCTGCCAGGTGACTGCAGCACATGAGTGACCTCACAAGTGGGCACATCAGAGCAGCTGCCCACCCGAGCCCAGTCTAAATTGCAGAATCGTGAATAAATGCACACATGTCTCCTGTAGGAAGGGAAAGTGGATGAATTAAGGCAGAGTGGAATAATTGCAAGAGCCATGTTCTGTAGTAGGAAAGAAGTGGTGGAATCTAGTCAAGAAAGGATGGAACTAGATGCATGGAAGAGTTCATCCTCTCTAACAGAAAGGAAGGCAGAATATATGGATACACCTGAAGATAAGAGGGCAGTTTTGGTGTGGAGTACTTTGACGTTCTCTTCTGATTGCTTTAGTTTTCGTAGTATGAAGATATGAGCATGCTAGGGAGTTGCACAGTTTGAGGCTAAAGGAAGAAGGTGTGATTTGAAGAATGGGAGAGAGATTGACAATGGAAATTCAGTAGGATAATGGGGAAGAACCAGAAGCCCCTTGAGGTTAGTGTTTCTACATTTAACTGACATCTGTCAACTGTGTGCTTTTGTCCAGACATATTCAGATGCCTAGATATAGGTGTGGAATAGGTAAAAAGTTGGATTTAATCATGAGTAGGGCGTAGATTATGGCAGAGTGAATGAGGGTCACGATAAGTGAACATATGTGTAAGAGAGTTGGTTACAATGATGCCCATGGGATACAAGCTATTAAGGGGGGAAGTGAGGGCATGAGGTACATTAGGATTTTGGAAAATGGGCAAGATAAATGGGTTGAATACCACCTATGAGGGAAGGTACCACTTGTGTTATTGTTTAGCACCTGATTCTAGTATGCATTATAATCTTGGAAAAATTATTTAAATTTACCAATTTATGCAATGAGGGGTTGTACCAGAATATACTCTAAGATTTTTGTGCAACTCTAACAATTTGTCATTCTATGATTCCATGTGAAAGTGCATAATATTTACACTAATGAATAGATTCAGATTTTTAAAAAAGATTATGGTAAACCTCTCTCAAAGTTTCTCATGACACCTTAAGGCTAATGAGCCATTTAATTAATTCCCTTACTTATTTGTTGCATTCTTTTTGTATGGCTGCTACACAGATAAGGATTTTCAGAATAGGTATTAAGAGATATAATGAAACATATCTGGAATCACTGGAAGTATGGGCTAGTGGACAGAACTACACATTGGGAGGTAGGAATGCCAGGTTTCTGCCTTGTTTCTAACTCTGTTCTGTTTTGTATAAATCATGTTTATTGCTTTTGCTATGATTTATTTAAAGTTCTGAGAGACTCTGTGATTTGTGCTTCACTTAAGTATTTGACCGAATCAGAGCTAGACACAGAAGTCCTGGAATAGAAGAGTTGTGATTGTTTTCTTTTCACTTGTCCATTGGAGTTTGGACTAGAAAATAGCAGCCATGATGGCATTTGGGGAGTGAAAGCAAATAAAACTTTCTAACATCCTAGTCAAAGACTTTTCATTTTAATTGAAAAGGAGACATGCCATAGCCCTTGTTGGCAATTACAACTACTGTACCTGACTTCGACTATTGCAATTTCCTCAAATTTGTCTCCTTTCTTCCCTTGTCTCCTGCTACAGTTAGTTCTCCATATGGAAGCCAAGAGTGATGTTTATAAAAAAAAACAAATCAGGTCATTTTACTTCCTTCTTTGAAATCTTCCATTGACTTCCCATTCTATTTAGAATAAAATCCAGACTCCTTATTTGGCCCATACTTTTCTCTGACCTCATCCTAAACCAGTTTCCTCTTCATGAACTGTGCTTTAGACACAATGGCTTTTTACTGTTCCAAAAACATGTAGAATTCTTCTCTACCTCAGGACTTGCAACCAGTGGGTCCCTCTACTTGAAAAGCTCTTTTAGACCTTCAGGGCTAAATTTATCTTTTTTTCAAAATTTGTTTACTTTTTGATTTTCTGTCTCTGTTTGAACTAGATAGAAATATATGATATGCACTTGTCAATCTCATTGGCTGGTGTAGCCTCTGTGCCTTGGAAAACACTGGCTAGGTGCTCAACATTTTTCCTTTTTTTTAAAAGTAGGCTCCATGCCCAGTATGGAGCCCAATGTGGGGCTCAAACTCATAATCCTGAGATTAAGACCTGAGCTGAGATCAAGAGTCGGACCTTAACTGACTGAGCCACCCAGGTGCCCCTCAACAAACTTTTTTAATGGGAAAAAAAAGAACCTCAAAAGTGGATGGAGTAGAAAATAGCTTATCTCAAGTTAGTTGAAGAGGCATGAGGCTGGGATATTCTATTTTAAATGATTGACCGTATTATCTGTCCCATGACTTGTAAAGCTTTGAGTTTTGAAAGATGTGTAGCCTTCAGGACTCCCCTCTTAAAATACAATTAACCTTGTGACTTCATCTCTCAAATCAATGTCCACTAACATTTTCGTTCTTAGTGATCACCTAGAGAGAAAATAGGACATAGGATGTGCAAGTGACAGACTGTCGGGGGGTGGGGGGGAGTAAAAAACAGTCAAAGGGCAAAGGACCAGCAGGGAGGAATAATAGGGACAAAAGGATGAAGAGCTGGTAGCAGGAGAAATATCAGAATTTTGTCCAGAGTGGGAACATTTTTGTTTCCCATTCTATAAGATAGCGCACTGTTGACAAGTGATGCTGTATATTTCCAAGTATCAGAAAGTTGTTTTTTTTTTTTAAAGCAGTTTCTTGATAGCAGTTTTTTCATGGCTACAAATAAATTGGGGAACAAGGGAAAGCTAAGTGTTCTCAGTTAAAAAAACAGAAGGTGGAAGCAACTTTGCATAAGACAATATATGCTGCTCAGCATGAGTATTTCAAGGAAAGATTTGGTGTCTTGTAATGTTGCAGTTACTATGGTGACAGTGCATTTTAAGGGTACCATTAAGTGATGGTGTAACTACTTGTAACTAAGGAGTGCTGAGTAGTCACAGCTGTGTTGTTTGGAGTTTATGTTTCTTTTCTAGAGGATGGTTTTTAATGACTTAAGAATAAAAGTGTTGTATAATAGAATATCACTTTGGTATATAATATATGTCCTTTTTGGAAATAGAAGAATGTTAATTATCCCCACTACACCTTACATGCACACACACACATAAACACATTTGTGAACACACAAATGTGCATACTTAGAGGTGAAAATCTGGAGACAAAGCTTAAGTACCTTTTCTCAGCTCATTTAGTTACTGACAGAATTAGCATGAGAGCTCAGGTTTTCGACCCCTAAAACAGTTTCTTTCTGACATTGCACACTGGTTTTGTCCAACACAACACTATGTATACAACATACTCTCCATTCTTTTCACACACCACAATTGGTAAGAAGGTGTAATGAATTTTTATCACCTTGTAGAGTTGTAAGGTGGTTAGGACCCAGATGAAAGAGTAATGAATGAGTAATATAATTGACAGTCTGTGGATGGAATTCAAGAGATCCATAAACCCTTTAAAATTGTTTGCAAATGTGTATATGCATATGTTCATTTTTCTAATGAGTGACTTTATCAGATTCTCAAGGAGTTGGTACCCTCTCCCCAAGTAGGTGATGAATTATGGCTCTTTATCAATTTAGGATATCAAAATATTATAAACACAATGGAAAAGTAAATGGCATATTGAGAAAAATATTATGCTTTGAGAAGATTAATATTCTTAATATATAAAGAGCATATACACATCAGGCAAAACATCAAGACCCAGTTGATCCCCTGAAGCAAGGGAAACAAAAGCAAAAATAAATGATTGGGACTACATCAAAATAAAAAGTTTCTGCACAGCAAAGGAAACAATCAACAAAACAAAAAGGCAACCTTCAGAATGGGAGAAGATATTTCTAAATGACATATCTGATAAAGGGTTAGTATTTTAAGTATATAAAGAACTTATAAAACTCAACACCCAAAAACCAGATAATCCAATTAAAAAATGGGCAGAAGACATGAACAGACATTTCTTCAAAGAAGACATCCAGATGGCCAACAGACATATAGAAAGATGCTCATCATCATTTATCATCAGGGAAATGCTAATCAAAACTGTAATGTGGTATCACCTCACACCTATCAGAATGGCTAAAATCAACAACACAAAGAAACAACAGGTGTTGGTGAGGATGTGGAGAAAAAGGAACTCTCTTGCGCTATTGGTGGGAATGCAAACTGGTATAGCCACTGTGGAAAACAGTATGAAGGTTCCTCAAAATGTTAAAAATAGGGGCGCCTGGGTGGCTTAGTCGGTTAAGCATCTGCCTTTGGCTCAGGTCATGATCCCAATGTCCTGGATCCTGGATCGAGCCCCACATCGGGCTCCCTGCTCAGCGGAGAGCCTGCTTCTCCCTCTCCCTCTGCCTGCTGCTCTGCCTACTTGTGCTCTCTCTCTCTCTGTCAAATAAATAAATAAAATCTTTAAAAAAAAGTTAAAAATAGAACTACCCTACAATTCAGTAAGTGCTACTGGGTATTTACCCAAAGAATTAGCAAAAACCCTAATTCAAGGGGATACATGTGCCCCTATATTTATAGCAGCATTATTTATAATGGCCAAGATATGAAAGCACCCCAAGTGTCCATCAGTTGATGAATGGATAAAGAAGATGTGGTATATATATATACAATGGAATATTATTCAGCCATAAAAAGAATGAGATCTTGCCATTTGCAACAACATGGATGGAGCTAGAGAGTATAATGCTAAGTAAAATAAGTCAGTCAGAGAAAGACAAATATACCATATGATTTCACTCAGGTGGAATTTAAGAAACAAAACAATCAAAAGGGGAAAACTAGAGAGAGAAACCAAGAAACAGACTCCTTTTTTTTTTTTTTAAAGATTATTTATTTATTTGAGAGAGAGGGAACGAACACAAGCAGGGGTAGTGGGAGAGGGAGAAGCAGGCTTCCCCTGGAGCAGGGAGCCTGATGCGGGGCTCAATCCCAGGACCCTTGGATCATGACCTGAACCGAAGGCAGATGCTTAATGACTGAGCCACCCAGGCACCTCAATAAACAGACTCTTAACTATAGAGAACAAACGGATGATTACCAGAGGAGAGGCAGGTGGGGGGATGGGTTAAATAGATGATGGGGATTAAGGAGTACACTTGTCATGATGAGCACTGGGTGATGTATGGAATTGTTGAATCACATATTGTACACCTGAAACTAATATAACACTGTATGTTAACTAACTAGAATTAAAATAAAAACAATAAAAATGACCCACTTAAAATTAGAGTGAAGGAAATGAATGGAAAATATGCAGCTAGGGAGTACAAATTGCTAATAGAAATGATGAAAATTATTCATCCTCATTAGTCATCAGTGAAATGTAAATTAAAACAATAAAATTTTTTATCATTTTCACCCAACAAATTAGCTCAGATTAAAAGCAACCATGATGATATTCTGTGTGATAAAGATAAACAGATTGCTCTAATGTTATGAGGAGTGTAAATTGGGGTGGAGGTTTTAGAAATCTAATTAATAATTTGAGTTAAGAGCCTTAAAAATGTTCATAACCAGTAATTCAAATTCTAAGAACATAGTTCCATTCTGAGGCGATAATAAGTGCTTAAGATTTGTTATAAAAGTATTTCTCCTAGTGTTATTTAAAATAGTAAAAAATATGGAGCACCTGGATGGCTCATTCGGTTGGTTAAGCATCTGACTCTTGGTTTCTGCTCAGATCATGATCTCAGGGATTGATTCCTTGATTTCTCTTTCTGTTGCTCCATTATTGGTGTATGGAAATGCAAGAGATTTCTGTGCTTTGATTTTGTATCCTGCAACTTTACTCAATTCATGTATCAGTTCTAGCAATTTTTTGGTGGAGTCTTTCAGGTTTTCTAAATAGAGTATCATATCATCTGCGAATAGTGAAAGTTTGACTTCTACCTTACTGATTTGGATGCCTTTTATTTCTTTTTGTTGTCTGATTACTGAGGCTAGGACTTCCAATACTATGTTAAATAACAATGGTGATTTGATTTGATTACTCATTCAGTTTCTTTGCTGGTTATGGGTCTGTTCAAGTTTTCTGCTTCTTTCTGTTTCAGTTTTGGGAGTTTATGTTTCTAGGAATTTATCCATTTCTTCCAGATTGCCCAATTTGTTGACATATAATTTTTCATAATCTCTTATAATTGTTTGTATTTTTGTGGTGTTTGTTGTGATTTCTCCTCTTTTATTCATGATTTTATTTTTTGGGGGTCCTTTCTGTGTTCTTTTTGATAAGTCTGGCTAGGGGTTTATCAGTTTTATTAATTCTTTCAAAGAACCAGGTCCTAGTCTCATTGATCTGTTGTACTGTTTTTGTTTTTGTTTATTTGTTTTTATTTGTTTTTGTTGTTTTTATACGAATTATTTTTGTGTTAGTCTTTATTATTTCCCTTCTTTTGCTGGCTTTAGGTTTTATTTGCTGTACTTTTCTATGTCCTTTAGGTATAAGGTTAGGTTGTGTATTTGAGACTTATCTTGCTTCTTGAGGTAGGCCTATATTGCTATGTATTTCCCTCTTATGACTGCTTTTACTGCATCCCAAAGGTTTTGGACCATAGTGTTTTCATTTTTGTTTGCTTCCATGTATTTTTTAATTTAATTTCAAGGTTAACCCATTCATTCTTTAGTAAAATGCTCTTTAAGCTCCATGTATTTGTGGTCTTTCCAAATTTTTTTTTTGTGGTTGGCTTCAAGTCTCAGAGCATTGTGGTCTGAAAATATGCATGATATGATCTGAATCTTTTTTTTTTTTAAAGATTTATTTGAGAGAGAGTGGGAACGAGTTGGGGAAGAGGCAGAGGGAGAGAATCTCCAGCACGGAGCCCGATATGGGGCTTGATCCCATGAACCATGAGACCATGACCTGAGCCAAAACCAAGAGTCGAGGGGCGCCTGGGTGACTCAGTCGGTTAAGCGGCTGCCTTCAGCTCAGGTCATGATCTCAGGGTCCTGGGATCGAGCCCCACATCGGGCTCCCTGCTCGATGGGAAGCCTGCTTCTCCCTCTCCCACTCCCCCTGCTTGTGTTCCCTCTCTCACTGTGTCTCTCTCTGTCAAATAAATAAAATCTTTAAAACAAAAAACAAAAAACAAAAAACAAAAAACAAGAGTCGGACACTCAACCAACTGAACCACCCAGGCATCTGGATCTGAGTCTTTTTGTACTTGTTGAGGCCTAATTTGTGACCCAGTATGTGATCTATTCTGGAGACTGTTCCATGTGCACTTGAAAAGAATGTGTATTCTGCTGCTTTAGGATGAAATGTTCTGAATATATCTGTTAAGTCCATCTGGTCCAGTGTGTCATTTAAAGCCATTGTTTCCTTGTTGATTTTCTGCTTAGATGATCTGTAAGTGAGGTATTCATGTCCCCTACTATTATTGTATTGTTATCAATGAGTTTCTTTATGTTTGTTATTAATTGATTTATATATTTGGGTGCTCCCAAGTTGGGGGCATAAATATTTACAATTGTTAGATCTTCTTGTTGGATAGACCCCTTTATCATGATATAGTGCCCTTATTTATCTCTTGTTACAGTCTTTGGTTTAAAATCTAGTTTGTCTGATATAAGTATGGCTACTCCAGCTTTCTTTTGATGTCCATTAGCATAATATATGGTTCTCCATCCCCTCACTTTCAATCTGCAAGTGTCTTTTGATCTAGAGTGAGTCTCTTGTGGGCAGGAGATAGATGGGTCTTGTTTTGTTTTGTTTTAAAGATTTTATTTATTTATTTGACAGAGAGAGCACAAGTAAGCAATGTGGCAGGCAGAGGGAGAGGGAGAAGCAGACTCCCTGCTGAGGAGGGAGCCCGATGTGGGCCTCGATCTCAGGATCCTGGAACCATGACCTGAGCTGAAGGCAGACACTTAACTGATTGGGCCACCCAGGTGCCCTGGTCTTGTTTTTTTTTTTTTTTTTTTATCCATTCTAATACCCTATGTCTTTTGATTGGAGCATTTAGTCCATTTACATTTGGAGTGATTATTGATAGATATGAATTTAGTGCTGTTGTATTACCTATAAAGTTGGTAGTTTTGGGAGATTTTCTCTGTTCTTTTCTAGTCATTGTTGCTTTTGGTCTTTTTTGCCCACTCAAAGAGTCTCCTTTAATATTTCTTGCAGGGCTGGGTTAGTGGTCACAAGCTCCTTTAGATTTTGTTTGTCTGGGAAACTCTTTATCACTCTTTCTATTCTGAATGATAGCCTTGCTGGATAAAGTATTCTTGGCTGCATATTTTTCCCATTCAGTATGTTGAATATGTCATGCCACTGTCTTTTGGCCTGTCAAGTTTCTGTGGAGAGATCTTCTGCTAACCTTATTTGTCTTCTCTTGTAGATTAGGGACTTCTTTTTCCTTGCTGCTTTCAGGATTCCTTCCTTATCTTTATATTTTGCAAATTTTACTACCATGTGTCTTGGTGTTGGCCTGCTTTTGTTAATTTTGATGGGACTTCTCTGTGCCTCCTGGATTTGGATGTCTGTTTCCTTTCCCAGATTAGGTAAGTTTTCAGGTATAATTTGTTCAAATAAACCTGCCTCCTTTCCCCTCTCTTCTTCTTCTAGGTCTCCTCTGATATGAATATTATTATCCTTTATGGGGTTGTCTAGTTTCCTTAGTCTACATTCGTGATCCAATATTTTTCTTTCCCCCTACTTTTCAACTTCATTATTTTCCATGATTTTATCTTCTGTATCACTTATTTGTTTTTCTGTTTCTTCCATCTTGGTTTTACATCTTGGATATAGCATATTTTATTTTGGCCTGACTAGTTTTTAGGTCTTTTATTTCTCTGGTAAGGGACTCCTTGGTGTTTTCTAAGCTTTTCTCAAGCCCAACTAGTGTCCTTATGATTGTTGCTTTAAATTCTGGAGCAGGCATATTACTTATATCTGTTTCAGTTAGATCCCTGGCTGTGACCTTTTCTTGTTCTTTCTTTTGGGATGAATTCTTCCATATAGGCATTTTGTGTAGGTCTCTGTGTTCTTCTCTGTGTTAGGAAAGCCTGTTATGTTTCCTGCTTCTGAGACTAATGGCTTTATGAAGAAGAGGTCAGATATTCTCCAGGGCCTAGTGCTTCAGGAGGTTTCTCTGGTATATGGTGTTTTGGCTGCTATTTCCATCAAGTCGGTCCTCTGCAGAGTTTCTCCTTACCTGCAGTGAGGAGTGTTTGGGCCTTGCCCAATGTGTTGTGAATTTTAACTAGGCATGTTTTGGTCTGCTTGTTAAAAGAGGCTAGATCCTATTTCCCCTAGAGCTTAAGCTTTGTGGCACTCAGCGGCCAGTAGAGTTGGTGCATATGGGGGGTTGTGCTGGTCTTTTGGGGGTGAGGCTGGGTGCTGCTCTGACTCTCAGGTGCACTTGCTCTAGTTCAGAAGCACCTGCAGAGAGCAGGGGTGGGGGAGCAGGGCTTGGTGAAAGTGGCTTAAGCCTCCACTGTGGGGCGCTATGCTGCTCACTGAAATCCCTTGTTGGTGATGGGTGAGGGGAAAAATGGCACCAGCAGGCTCTCTAGTCCTTGGAGAGGGGAGTTCACACCCGCTGCTCTTCAGGAAGCCCTCACAGAAGATCAACAATTTCCCCTCATTTGTCCTTATCTAGCTACTGCCAAGGGGAAGGGTATGTTTTAGCATGAGGGCATGAAAGGGTAATGCTGTTAGAGAACAGGTGCCTTTGATTTGATTAGGAAGGTAGAGTAAGGCCATCTGTTGAAAGACCTTAAGACCTCTGGACCATATCTTATAGGTTCAAAGGGATCAAAAAAATCACTGAAATTGTCATATATTAAATGATCAGAGTTGATCAGATAGTGAGTATGTGAAAGAATAATCTCTTACCACAGCAACAGAAATTATGATTCAATATTCATTGTTTCAATAATGACTTAAGTATTTTTATGGAAATAATACTCAATATGGTAGACTTCAAAAAAATTAAAGTTCTATGAAAGTGCTATCTTACACTGCATTATCTCATAGAGAGTGTTTGATGACACTGTGGTGTTAATGAGGCCAAAACCACAGTCACCTTATTAATTTAGTTGGCAGAAAAAAGATTTTGTTTTGTGGCTGCAAGCTCAGTGAGGAAGTTATTTAAAAAGGGTGTTTACATGGTGGAAGACTTCAGCTGCATCTATACCAGTCTTAACTTTAAATTGATTAAAGTGTGGGTTCTCTATATGTGTTTTATTTCAGTTTCCCAGTGAAGTCCAGTGGTGATCCTTATGATAAGAAGGTTATCAGATTATCCCATAACATTCTGGCTATCTTTGGTTGGCCCACGTATTACTCCTGAGCTAGCTAACTACTTTCTTCCTCCCTCCCTTCCTCCTTCCATCCCTTCTTCTCTTTCTTTCTAAGGTTGTTGTTTTGCTATTTTTATTTATTTATTTATTTTTAAAATTGAGATATAATTGGCATATAACATTATACTAGTTTTAGGTGTACAATGAAATGATTACCACAATAAGTTTACTTAACATCCATTATCACACATAGTTACAAAGACAGTTTTGCTTGTAATGAGAACTTCTAAGATCTATTCTCTTAGCACCTTTCACATATATAATATAGTATTAATGGTAATCACCATGCTGTGGACTGCATTCCCAGGACTTATTTATCTTATAACTGGAAGTTCATACCCTTTTTTTTTTAAAGTAGGTCCCTCACCCTGTGTGTAGCCCAACACAGGGCTTGAACTCATGACCCTGAGATCAAAAGTCAGACACTTAACCAACTAAGCCACCTAGGTGCTCCTATATCTTTTAACCACTTTCACCCATTTTGCCCATCCTTCCCTCCCTGACTCTGGCAGCCACATATCTGTTCTCTGTATATATGAGTTTAGTTTGTTTTGTTTTTTGTTTGTTTGTTTTGGATTCTATATGTAAATTATATCATACAGTATTTGTCTTTCTCTGACTTATTTCACTTAACATAATGCCCTGAAGGTCATCCATGTTGTTGTGAATGGCAGGATTTCCTTCTTTTTTATTACTGAATAATATTCATATTATATGTATATATATTATATATATATATATCATATTTTCTTTATCCATTCATCCTTTGATGATACACAGGTTGTTCTGTGCCTTGGGTATTGTGAATAATGTAGTGACCATTGGGATACACTTCTTTTCAAGATGTGATTTCGTTTCCTTTGGATAAATATGGAGGGTGGAATTCCTGGATCATATGGTATTTCTATTTTTAAATTTTTGAGGAACCTCCATACCATTTTCCATAATGATTGCACCAATTAACATTCCCATTGACAGTGCACAAGGGTTTCCTTTTCTCCACATGCTTGCTAACACATGTTATTTCTTGTCTTTTTGGTAATAGACATTCTAACAGGTGTGAGCTGATATTTCATTGTGGCCTGAACTTTCTATATTCATGAGTTACAACAAAGGTGTCCTTATCCCTCATAGTTTCAGATATCAGAATTTTTCAGGAGGATCACTTTTTTCGGGACTATTACTGCATCGTTTCTGAATTGTGATGCTCTCTTGTCTCTCAGTTGTAATAGTAGGAGAATAATAGTAGCAGTAGTAGTAGAGATAAGTAAACAACCTCCAAATTAACCTGCCTCTGTACTTAACATTCTTGGTTATGTTTTAAAACCATCTAGCGGGCACCTGGGTGGCTCAGTTGGTTAAGCGACTGCCTTCAGCTCAGGTCATAATCCTGAAGTCCCAGGATTATGCCCCACATCGGGCTCCCAGCTCAGCGGGGAGCCAGCTTCTCCCTCTGACCCTCTCCCTTCTCATGCTCTCTCTCTTTCAAATAAATAAAATCTTAAAAAAAAGGAATAAAACCATCTATCAATTTAGTTTATATTTAAAATGTGTAGTTCCAGATAAGAAGGGTTCCTGGGTACTTGTGGTAATTATGTATAAATATTACTTAAGCATTTCTTGATACCCATTTTTCTTCTCTCTTCTAAGTGGTGCATGCTATCCCTTCCCTTATTTAAGATGATGATGTTGCCCAGTGGAAGAGGATTAGTTTGTGACACAGATGACAGTCTAATTTCAACTTCAAAGTTTACTCTATGATTTTTAGCCAGGAACTACTGAAACTCACAGTAGTTCATTTTCCCTACTTTTTTTATTTCTTAGTCATATTTTAGCCCAAGTTGGTTATCTGAGACTTAGGTGATGAACTGACTCTTTATAGAAATACTGAAATAAGGAAGAATTCAGAAAGGATTTGAAAAATAGGAGTAATTTATGGAAGATAGGATAGAAAGATAGCAAGGAAGGTAATGAAGAATGACATTTAGGGAATCTCCATGAGAGGTAGAGATGTGCAAGAAAATCCAGGGACCAGGGAACATGAGCTGGTTTTGTTGAAGGAAAATGGGAAGATGATCTAAAATAATAATAATAATAATAATAATGATAATAATAATAATAATAATAATAATAATAACATCAGATGGGAAAGGGCTTTCAAATATCTGATATAGAAGGCTCTTGAGAATAAGATATAAAGAAGTAATTCAGTGAAGGCCAGGATGAATCACAGGCTATAGAGTAAACTTGGTTTATTTACTTGGAGTCTGAGAAAACAGCTCAGGGTTATTTACTATAAACACCCTTGGAAAATTACATGTAGATACCTCTTTGATAGACTGTACTGTACATTTGCTCTGAGATTTCAACATTAGAGCAGAACTGTGTTTGTTCAGAGATTAAAAATTTTTTTAATAGACTTTACTTTTTAGAGCAGCTTTAGGTTTACAGAAAAATTGTGCAGAAACTATAGAGAGTTCCCATATATGCTCTTTTCCTCTGCACATAATTTTCCCTATTATTAACATTTTGCATTAGTGTGGTACATTTGTTACAATTAATGAACCAATATTGATGGGTTATTGTTAATTAAAGTCTGTAGTTTACATAAAATTCATCCATTGGGGGCACCTGGGTGGCTCAGTCATTTAATCGTCTGCCTTTGGCTCAGGTCATGACCTCAGAGTCCTGGGATCTAGCCCTGCATCGGGCTCCCTGCTCAGTGGGTAGTCTGCTTCTCCCTCCCCCCTGCCCCTCCCCCACTCCTGCTCTCTCTCTCTCTCTCAAATAAATAAATAAATAAGATCTTAAAAAAAACCCTCCTCCTTTGTTTTGTACAGCCTATGGATTTGACAAATGCAGAATATCATATATCCACTATTACAGTATCATACTGAATAGTTTCACTGCCCTAAAAATCTTCTGTGCTCCCTCTAGTCATCTTTCCCTCTCTCCCTTCCCTCCCTCCTTCCCTGTGAACCACTGGCAACCACGCATCATTTTATTGTGTCTCTAGTTTTGTCTTTTCCAGAATGTCATATAGTTAGAATCATCACTATATAGCTTTTTCAGATTGGCTTCTTTAACTTAGGAATATGCATTCAAGTTTCCTCCATGCCTTTTTGTGGTTTGGTAGCTAATTTCTTTTTATTATTGAATAAAATTCCATTTTATGGATATACCACAGTTTGCTTATCCATTCACCTACTTAAGGACATCTTTCAAGTTTTGGTAATTAAGAATAAAGCTGCTATAAATATTTGTGTGTAGATATTTGTGTGGATATAAGTTTTCAACTCATTTGAGTAAATATTAAGTAGTGCAGTTGCTGGATCATATGGTAAAGGTATGTTTAGTTTTGTAAGAAACTGCCAAGCTGTCCTCAAAAGTTGGCTGTACCGTTTTGCATTCCCATGAGCAATGAATGAGAGTTCCTTTTGTTTCCCATCCTTACCAGCATTTTGGTGGTGTCATTGTTTGAATTTTAGCTATTTTATAGGTGGTGTTTCATTGTTGTTTTAATTTGCAGTTCTCTAATGACATCTGATATTGAACATCTTTTCAAAAGTTTTCTTAGGGGCCCCTGGGTGGCTCAGTGGTTAAGCATCTGCTTTCAGCTCGGGTCATGATCCCAGTGTCCTGGGATCAAGCCCTGCATTGGGCTCCCTGCTTGGCGGGGAGCCTGCTTCTCCCTCTCCCACTCCCCCTGCTTGTGTTCCCTCTCTTGCTGTGTCTCTGTCTGTCAAATAAATAAATAAAATCTTAAAAAAAAAAGTTTTCTTATTGTTGAATTTTATGAGTTCTTTGTATATTTTGGATACAAGTCCTTTATCAGATATATATATATATATTTTATGGTGGTTTTATTAAGCACGGGGACAGGACCCATGGGCAGAAAGAGCTCTCCAGATATGTGTTTTGCAAAGATTTTCTCCCAGTCTGTGGCTTTTCTTTTCAGTCTCTTAACAGTGGCTTTTGCAGAGCAGAAGTTTTTAATTTCAGTGAAGTTACATTTATCAATTTTATTCTATCATTGATTGTACTTTTGTTGTATCAAAAAATTCATCATCAAAGTCAAGATCATCTTACTTTCCCCCTATTTTGTCTTTTAGAAGTTTTAAAGTTTTGCATCAATTTTTGTGAAAGCATAAGGTCTGTGTCTAAAATCTTTCTTTTTGTGTATGTGAATGTTCAGTTGTTCCAGCAGCATTTGTTAAAAAGACAGTCCTTTTTGGATGGAATTGCTTTTGCTCCTTTGTCAAAGATCAGTTGACTGTATTTGGTGGGTCTGTGTCTGGACTTTGTGTTCTGCTCCATTGATTTTTCTTTTTTTTTTTTTTGCTTTTATTTATTTATTTGTTTATTTATTTTTCAGTACCACACTGTTTTGATCACTGTAGCTTTATAGTAAGTCTTGAAATTGGGTAGTATCAGTCCTCTAGCTTTTTTCTTATTCAGTATTGTGTTGGCTATTCTGGGTCTTTTGCCTTTTCACATAAACTTTGAAGTCAGTTTTTTCATAATCCAGTTTGTGTAAAGAAATAAGGCAAGCATGAGAACCAGACTTAGATATGGCAGAGATTTGGAATTATCAGAGTTGGAATTTAAATAACTGTGATTACTGCTGAAAGCTCTAATGGAAAAAAATGGACAATACTCAAGAACATATGCATAATGTAAGCAAAGAGATGGAAACTCTAAGAAAGAATAAAAAAAGTTAGAAAAATGAAGAATAACTTTGATAGACCTATTAATAGAGGAAAGACTCAGTGAGAAGAATGAAAATACATTAATAGAAATGTCCCAAATTAAAAAGCAAAGAGAAAAGAATTTTAAAAAATGACACAGGATGTCTAAGAACTGTGGGACAATTATGAAACATGTGACATGTGTGTAATGGGAATGGCAGAGGACAGTAGAGAAAGGACAGAAGAAATGATTGTATTCTCTCCCTCTGCCCCTCCCTCCACTCCTGCGCACATTCTCTTTCTCTCTCTCTCAGATAAATAAATCTTTTAAAAAATGTATATTGCAAATCAGCTGCACACTCTACTTTGTACATTTTCCGTCAGATATTGATTAGGATATTCCTCTTTGAATACCTGCTTAGGGTATAGTCAACATTTTCTTCTCTTCTATATAATTGATCAGAGCCTTTCAGTTACATCCCAAATCATCAGCACTGACTCTAATACCCTGCCTGCTCCCATTTCCTCTCCCTTCTCTCTACCTTTTCAAGGTCAAAGGTACTGACAGGGAGGAGAATTGATGAATGTTAGTGAAGAGAGGGCAGCAAAAGTAAGTTCATCTTTTTTTACCCATATTTATGTCTTTGAAGGGACATGTGTATTAAAGAAATACATGAGATGAATTATTGTTGAGATCTATTTATTTTCTAGGTGGTAATAATAGCAAATAACAACAACACTGTTTTTGTTGAGTGCATAGTGATGTGTCAGGTACTGTTGATGAGGGAACAGAAGGCAAGCTGAGGACAAAGCAGAAGATGACCCCCCCCCATGGGATATATGTGACATTCCTCATGTACCCCTGGCTGCCCTAAAGCTAAGGAAAGGAAAAACAAATAGTTATAGAGATCGCAGTCCTGCAAGACACGAGTCTCCCTCAGTTTACAAATGTCTTAGCAATCTACAAGAACAAAGCATTTCTATCAATAACCTAGCTTCCAGAAGGAAATGTAGATATAATTAAATATCCTTATAAACTGCAGCCCATTGACAGATACTTGAAGCAGGCAGAGTGTAATGTTCCTCCAGGTAGCTCTCAACTATCTTCATGTTAATGCATTGCTAGAGGGGAAAAACAACCTTGACTTGACAATGGCAAGGCCTCTGGTATCCAGTGAGTCTTCTTTAACATATGAAAATCCTTTTGAAACCTCTCTTTTCCTTACCTCCCCCAACCCAGTAGTATATAATCAGCCACCCATCACAACTCCGAGATAGCAGCTCTTTCTGCCCCTGGGTCCTGTCTCCGTGCTTTAATAAACCACCATTTTGCACCAAGGACATCTGAAGAATTCTTTTTTGGTCATTGGCTGTGGACCTCACCCCACCAAACTTCACCTATATTCCAAAACCCCATCACTGTGAGGAACAGATATGCAAGGTCTTGTCCTTTTTTAAATAATTGTTATTTCTGTCAAAGCCCTTATTTTCAGACAACAGAGTCTAATAGACTTTAGCAGAAAAATGATTTGCTGGCTCACAACATCACCAGAAGGATTGGAGAAGCTGAGTTGGGGTCTGTGCTGCAGAACTGGTTCAGCAAAGATGCCTCTGCCTCTCCGCTCTCCCTCACTCCCCACCTCCCACCCATATGCATTTTCACTTTCAACATCAATGACTTGGGAAGGTGGATGCCACCCTATGACCACTGCCCTTGTGGACCTGCTGCAAACCCCCTTTTTCACCCAAAAATTCTTTTCTGAGGCGCCTGGGTGGCTCAGTTGTTAAGCGTCTGCCTTCGGCTCAGGTCATGATCCCAGCATCCTGGGATAGAGCCTCGCATAGGGCTCCCTGCTCAGTGGGGAGTCTGCTTCTCCCTCTCCCTCTGTCTGCCACTCCCCTTGCTTGTGCTCTCTGTCAAATGAATAAATACAATCTTTAAAAAAAAAATTATTTTCTCTCTTTCAAAGCCTGACGGCGGTTCATCAGCTTAGTGACAGCTGTTAGTTTTCTTCAAACTGCAGTTCAGATACTAGCAGCATCCCCATCAGTTGAGAGCTTGCTAGAGTTGCAAATTACGTGGCTCCAATGTCATACTGAGTCAGAATCTCAGGGAGTATTTTAATAAGTTCTCTTGGTTTGCTACGTCCTCCGGCACAGTACACTATGTGCACTAAAGTCTGAGAAGGGATTGTGTAGGTAAAACATTCATACCCGCCATGGATGCTGGAAGACAAAGTGGCTGGAATTTTGGAATTTTCAACTTTTATAGCGGGGGGTGGGGGTGGTGGCTCAGCCTCTCCTCAAGCTTGACAGGGTTGGGGGAGTCCTCAGACATAAGAAGAGGGTTAGTTGTTTGGTAGCCAAAAAGAATGACACCTGTTCAGTACAGCTGCTGTCCTTAGAATGTCATGGTTGAACTTCCTACAGTCTATAATGATTAACCAGTGGAATTTAATCTGCTTTGTTAAGGGTATCTCAGAGTTAACTATCCCCATTAACCACCCTCCACCATGTGATTGTGGAGTCTGACTTGTCCCCTTTGTGACTTGTATCATGCTCACCATCCCTTTCCTCACTTCCTCCATTTTTCTCTTCCCTCCTAGCCGCTCCCTCTCAGCCGCTCTTCTGTTCCTTCTCATTTCTTCTGCGATCACTTCAAAGTTGATTTGCGGTGTCTTCCCTTAAGGTTTCAGTGAAAAGGAAAGTCATTCTTTCTGTATTAAAGCCTCTGTAATCACTGGCTTATGGGGTTAATGAAACTTTTAGGGGAACTCCTTTTTTTTTTTTTTATTTTTTAGGCAGGCTAAGAAATTATACACCTAAGGCTTGCTCTAGGCAAAGCATTGAAGCTGAGAATTTGATTTTAGTGCCTCCAGGCTCTCTTTCCTTCTTTCCCCTCTCACAGCTTCCCTTCTTATTTCATTTTTACCTTCAGTTATAAGCTGCGCTCCATTCCCCAATCAAAACTTGCTCTTAGGTAAGAATGCTATCCTTAATAACTCTTATCAGTCAATAATACACAGAATCACCTCTCTGAAGGTATTTACATTTAAAGTCCCCCCCCAGCCCCAGTAGAGGAATCAAAGGTTTTTTTCTCACTGAAAACAAATTTCAAAAACAGCAGTCAATTGGAGGAGTTATGACTTGTATCCACTCATTTGATGAATTAAGGGGTCCTACTCACAAACTTCTTCCACTATTTTCCCTACTGATTCTAATTTTCCAGTGCTCATTGTTATAGTTGGAGACTGTATCAGAACTTTCTCCACTCTACCTATGCCTCATGACACGTGAGAGACCCTGGAAGAGACGTGTTGCAGGAATGCTCTGCCCTCATGAGCCAACACAAGAATGTTATATCCTCCTTCTCCCCTATTCACCCCCAACCTCCCCAATTCAGAGACTCCTTTTTCATGATTCAGAAAGAGCCCTTATCAGAGTAGCCAGCTATTGTATACCCTCCCTGCAGGAGCCAGTCTTCCCCATGGTCTTGACTTCCTGACTTTCTATCATTCAGGATCAAGGTCCCAAATAAATTATTTCTTTTCTTTTTTTTAAAGATTTTATTTATTTATTTGAGAGAGAGAGAATGAGAGACAGAGAGCATGAGAAGGAGGAGGGTCAGAGGGAGAAGCAGACTCCCTGCCGAGCAGGGAGCCCGATGCGGGACTCGATCCTGGGACTCCAGGATCATGACCTGAACTGAAGGCAGTCGCTTAACCAACTGAGCCACCCAGGCGCCCCTAAATTATTTCTTTATAGCACATTTTAAAATTCTTTTCAGAAAAAAGAAATGTGACCCTTCTACTTTTCATAGCCAATAACTTAAGGGACTGGCATATAGGTTGATTGGACTACCTTGTCTTGGCTGAAAAAGGCACTCTCTAGGAGATAAATGAGGACAGGGAGCTCTATTTTACAGTAGTGGTCTTGAATTTTACCCTAAGCACATGTAGTATAGGATAAACAGCAGGTTAATGGGAAAGATCACAGCAGAAATTGGATTGGGAGAGTGGAGAGTGGAACCAGATCTCATAGTATCATAAATGTTATAATGCCAATAATTGGTTTTCTCTGTGGTTGGAATTAACTTTTAATAACAACTTGTTAATAAAAACAATGACATTTATGTGATGTAGTTACTAGGGGTGAATAATGATAAAAATTTTAAAAATTTTGAATAAAAAAAGATAAACTGGGAAAAATACAATATATCACAAATGGTTATTATACCTAATATATAAGAGGTCTTTAAAATAGAGAAGAAATATACCAAAATTCTATAGAAAAATTGGCACAGAATTTGAACATGCAGCTAGTAAGAAAAGAAATAAATATGCCCTACTACATATAAATACACAACCTTGTTCACATTGACAGATACCAATAAAATTATGCTGATACCTTTTCTTACCTATCAGAAGTAACTGCCTCTGTAAATATCATTGTGTGATACTCATCATATTCTATTGGGGAGCCTGGATAGAAATGAGCATTTTAATATATTGCTTGTAGAAGACAAAGTTGTATAACTCCTATGGGATGGATACGGTTGTGTCTAGAAAAATTACATATGCATTTGCTTTTTGACCCATGATCCTACTTTTAGGTGTCTATTAAGATTCACTGGCAAATACACAAAATGACTGATGCACAAGGTCATTTATTGCATTACCATCTGTAACAGAAAAGACTAGAAATCTATAAAGAGATTGCTTTTAAGGAATTGGCTCACACAGTTATGAAGACTGGCAATTCCAAAATCTTAAGGGTGGGCCAGCAGCCTGGGAACCCAGGAAGAATTGATGTTGTAGCTCAAGTCTCACTTTGCTGGCAGAATTCCTTCTTGCTTGGGGGAGGTCAGTCTTTTGTTCTATTCAGGTCTTCAGCTGATTGGATGATGCCCACCCACATTGCTTTGATCAAAGTCTACCAATTAAAATGTAAATCTCATCCAAAAACACTGTCACAGAGACATCCAGAATAATGTTTGACCAAATATCTGGACACCTTGGCCCAATCAAGTTGACACATTAAATTAACTATCACAACTATAAATAATATAATATGGAATATATTTGCTTATATTTTAAAAAAATGAATGAGAGAAAAAAACCAACACTGATATATTTAATTTTTAAATTTTTAAATTTTATTATTTATTTTTGTTTTTTTTTTAAGTTTTATTTATTTAAGTAATCTCTACATCCAACATGGGGCTTGAAATCACAGCCCTGAGATCAAGAGTCACATGCTCTTCTGACTGAGCCAGCTAGGCACCCCCTAAAAACTGATTTTTTAAAAAAGTGGTTCCCATGGAGAAAAACGATATGGAAACTTGAATTTTCTGAATGTGCCTTATTTTAGTTTTGACTTTGGGATTATGTACATTTTTTTGTAATTATAAAACAAAATTAAATCAACATTAAAAAGCAATTCTAAAAAATTGAGAGGAAAATAAAACAAATGAACTGTATAAAGTTGGTGGCTTATCCACACTGAGACGAATATTTTGAGTGAATTTAAGGCACATCAGTTTGACACTGTGTAACTAATGTGCCTTAAATTCATATCTTTTTTTTTTTTAAGATTTATTTATTTATTTGAGGAGGGGAGGGCGGAGGGAGAGGGAGAGAATCTCAAGCAGACTCCCTGCTGAGCATGGAACCTGATGCGGGGCTCGATCTCACACCCCTGAGATCATGACCTGAGCAGAAATCAAGAGGCAACAGTCAACTGACTGAGTCACCCAGGTGCCCCCCTGGTGGGACATATCTTAAAGACAAGAAGAAATCTAAGACTTTTTTTTAAGATTCATACCATTGGTAATAATACTGGTATTCTTATTTTAAAGATATTTTACACATAGAGTTGGCTAAAATGAGTAATTTTGATAATGTCATGAAGAACCTTGGTTTTTTCAGCATAAGGGACAAGAGATACAAATAAAAAATTAAATAATCACATAAACCTCCTAAATTTCTAAATTTGGGTTGGAAATTTTAATGTGGACTATGATGTATTTTTATATCTGTCCATCAAAAAGGCTAGAAACAATGATCAACCCTGTAGCTAAGAGTACTCTTGATGCCTAGATTGTGGTCCATAATTGCGATATCTCCTAAAAGGAATTGAGATTCCTTGGGTAAATAGACAATTTCAGGTCTTCTGGAGAAAATGTGCAAAATGACTTTGAAATATCTTTGCTGTATCAAAAAACAGGGGAGCTAGCAAGAGACAACTGGGATCATGTCAAAAGGACTCAAGAGCTCATTTGAGCTCACACTAACCAATCATGGGGTGATTTGAATATCAAAAGGAGTAATTACTATTATGGAGGTGGGTTGGGATGGGTGGTGGGAGGGTTACTATACCCTTCTCTTCACTATTGAATAGGTTTGAAAATATATGTAACACATTTTTTTTTTCCCAAGAAGATATATTTCTCAGGTTACAGAAATGAGAAACTACTGTACTAGAATTTCCAGAGCAGACATATGCTGCGATCTTATGCTGAGCCATTTGGCTTCTTTGTCCCTCCGGGATTGTTATTTGTGAAACACAAGCACATGTAGATTAACATCTTGTTTTCTTGCAGGAAGTGCTAGGCTCCTATCAAGCAGGGGATGCTTTTTGAGTAATCTTTGGTGACTATAGGGAGCTGAGAGTGATGTTTTGGTGAAGTGTGTGCACATGCTCAATGTGTAATAAGGAATCTACCAATTCATTCCCCCAGATGATCTCTATTTTGATTATATCTCTGAACCTGTACTCTTTGAAGCAAGGGATAAATACTGTTAACTTTGTCTCTCTCATAACACCCATCCCAGTGTCTTCATTACATGATGTTTCATTATAGCTGATAGTGTGAACTAGATGTCTTGGGTGTTTTTTTACCTGGTAAGAGAGGCTTAATGGGTGGCCTGTGCTAGCCGGTGAAGTCGGTCTTGGATTCTCTGTCTGGGTAGATGACCTTGTTACTCACTTTACAGATCAATAACAATGGAATGTATGTCTTCTAACCCATGAACCTGTGGTGAGAGCCCATATATTTTGACTATAAGTCAGGCACTATGCTATGTGTTTTGTACATGTGCTCTCACTTCTTTATCTTCCACTGAGGATGGGATGTTCCAGATGGCCCACCTGCCCCTGGAACCCTACCTTCTTATCCTCTCTTTGGATGTGATTTCAGATGTCTCTAAGTTAATTTGCTGGGGTTGCAATAACAAAGCACCATAGACTATGTGGCTTAAACAACAGAAATGTATTGTTTCATAGTCTAGAGGTTGGACGTCCAAAATCAAGGGGTCTGCAGGCTCCTTCTAAGGACTGTAAAGGAAGAGCTGTTCCAGTATTCTCTCCTTGGCATGTAGATGGTTGTCTTCTTTTTATGCTATTTCACATTGTCTTCTCTCTCTGTACATCTGTGTCCAAATTTCCCGTTTTTATTTTTATATTTTTAAAAAAGATTATTTGAGAGAGAGCGCATGTGTGTGTGAGCTGGGTCAGGGAGCAGAGGGGGAGGGAAAGAGAGGGGGGGGAAAGAATCTCAAGCAGACTCCATGCTGAGTGCAGAGCCCTATGCAGGACTGGATCTCACGACCCTGAGCCAAAACCAAGAGTCGTATACTTAACTGACTGAGCCACCCAGGTGCCCCAAATTTCTCATTTTTAAAAGAACACCAGTTACATTGGATTAGGGCCCACCTCTTTACCTTATTTTAACTTGATTACATCTGTAAAGAACCTATTTCCAAATACAGTCACATTCTAAGGTACAGGGGGTTAGGACTTCAATGTATGAATTTGGGGGGCACATAACTCAACTTGGAAGTCTCTGAAAGGGAAAATTCTTTATGCTTCTAGAATAACATGACTTTTTTGAAGATTTGGTTTGTTTCTTGCTCCAGAGTAGGCTCTAGTAAGGAAATTTTAGGGATGGAAAAGGGTGAGGATGTTGGGGTTACTATTCTGGGAATTCTTAGACACAGACAAGCATGAAGCTGCCGGGAAACTATATATTACTTGATGTTCCACATGAATTACCATGCTTAAGATTTAATTGTTGATTTGATAATTCAGGTAATGTGAGCTCTTGAGTAGCTTTTCATTATATTTATCTGGCTATAATTTTTCAGTAACAGACAGAAAAAAGGGTTGAAAGAGGCCGAGGCTGTACTGATGTCAGAACTCTGGTACTTGCTGTGAGGGAGGGATGTGGTAAATGGGAAAAAGGCAAAACCCTGTTGGCACTTTTATTCTGGCCATAAAAGTATTCCCTCTTCACTTACCAAAATCTAGCTGTGGAGAAAAAAGGAGAAATAATTCCTTTAGCAATAAATAGAACCAGAAAGGAGATAGCAGAGAGGGTGTAAGGAAAGATGTTTCTGTTTACAAGTCTCAGTGAAGTATTAATGAAAATCGTGAGGAAGAAGGTGAGGGAGTAGTTATTGTATAGCTATGGGAAGGAAAGAGTGAAAAGAGCATTTTTGGAAGTGAGTACGCTATTGGGGTATAGGATAGCCAGCTACAGAAGGTTGCCTAGATCCTGATAATCCCAGTTCCTGTAGGGCCTGGCTCAGTCTGGCCTTTGGTGTTTGTCCCATTCAGTTTTGGGACAAGGCTCTGTGCTTAGCTCTCTGATATCCTGGCCCTAAACATGGGCATTTCATATGTTCTTCTCAACACCGCCCATTCTTCACTCTCTAATTGCATCTTTGCTCTGCATGCTCCTTTACTTTTAGAGATCCTGTCAGCTTTGGAGAAGAGAAAATCTCTCTGCCAGCTCTGTAGTACAGTGGAGCCCCAACTACAGCATTCAGCTTTTCCTTCTTTTTTGGCTGGAGAAATGAATTTGTAGCTAGACTGATCTACTCCTATTCTGCACTCTAGTTGCTTGAGGAGAATGAAATCAGAAAGCTGCTTATGAAAACCTCCTACAGATATAAAAATATGTATATTCTACAGTTTTAAGGACTACACAGCTTAAGGTATTTGCTCTGGGGATGATAAGCAAATCCAGTGTGAAGTGAGGTGCATGTCAGTCGTTACTTTTATACCTGGATGCTTCAGCCTGCCATGCCTCCTGGCTGGAATTTCTATTTGACATATCAATTTCATTAGAGAATATTCTTTGGGTTGTCAGAAATTGGAAAGAGGAATATTGAGATGGGATGATTACAAAGACAGGATCTGAAGTGGGAGTATGCTAAGAGGGTGCTTAGGGAAAAGAGGAGAAATGAAAAGGGTCTTTGGTATTCTTCATAAGCATTGGATTTGCTTCCAGTGGAAAGTGTAATGTTTGTGGTTTCTAAAACAAGCCCTCTGGTTTGCAAAGACTGGTTTGCAGAGGCTCCCTGAGCGCATTCTTTTCTTCTTGACCTCCAAACTCTTTGTCTTTCTCTTCTCCTTGCTAGAAACCTCAGTTTCTCTGCCTCTCCCTGGTCTCTACCCCTCCTTCCTGTGCCATGTCATTTTTGCAATCATCTCAACACTCTCACAGTTGCCAGACTACTCTTTCCTTTTCTCTTGAGAAGGCCTCAGTACACAGAGTGTAAAGCTTTTTTGGGAGGGATGGGGAAAGGCAGGTTCTTAATGAAAAATAAGGACAATAGTCCTTGAAATTTTAGTGAAATTCATTGAAATTCCTAGACATAATATAAATGGAACAGTGTCTCTTTTTTGATTCTCTAACTAGTCTTCCCTGTCAAGTCAAGACCCAAGCTTTCACTGTAATTCTTAACACTTTCCAACTCCAAATAAGGAAATAACAATGACTTCTCATGGTGATTGACAGCAGTAACTCCTCTGGAGGAGGCCTTTCCTTAGAAAAGGCTTTTATATGGTTATGTTTTATGGTGATAGAAGCTAACAATTTGAGCTTATTATCTTTATATCTGTCGAAAGAATTGGTCATTTGGTCTTATCTCCGTTGTGAGTTGATTTGGGTGTGGGCAGATGGCCCAGTTCTGGCCAGTGGAACTCAAGGGTCAATTTGTTGGAGAGCTCCTGAAAAAGGTTCCTTTAACTCAAAAAGAAAACAACAAACAAACAAAACTGATACCCAGTATGGACTGCTCCTCTTCTGCACTGGATGTTGTCTGTTGCCTGTGATGCTTAAAACTGCAGCCTCTTGGGGCCATGAGAAGAGGCAATATGGATATACCAGAGTAGAAGGGTGAGAGGACTTGGGTCCTTGGGGCTGTTCTACCACTGTTTGTTGTTGTTGTTGTTATTGTTGTTCTGTTTGTTGTTTGTTTTTATCATGCCTCTTATTGGTTAAGCTATTTTCAGTACAGCTTGATCTGAAAAGCTATTATGTTTTACTAATATAATTGCTTTAAATATATCCTGGATATACATTAGATAAGGCCATAGCCATAGACTGAAATATGAGCAGCTGTGAAGAAGAAATATGGTGAGGTAGTTAAGAACACAGGCTGGAATCAGTTCCTCAGTGTGCCTCTCTGTTTCATATCTTAGGACCAGGCTGAAGCTGGCTGTCAGTTACCTCATATGTAAAATGTAAAAATAACATTTTTTTGTTATTATAAAATATTATATATTTTATAATGTTATTATATTATAAAAAATAACTTACTTAGGGCTGAGTGATAGAGACAAAACATTGAGCACCATGGCTGGCAAAGATTACATACCCCATAAATATGAGCTATTATAGTTGTTATAGTTAATATCAACATGAGTTCCAGAGAAGATATAAAAACTGACAGGTTTTGGTAAAAAAAAAAAAAGTTTCTCAAAGATAAAAAAATGTTATGAGTGTACATGATTTTCACTCTAAGTTAGATGAGTAAAAAAAATTATTTGGTAATAAAAATGCATAGAATATAGAATATTTTCAAATATGAACATTTAGAATGTTTTGTTTTAAAGAAGAATTTTTTAAGTTAATTAATGTAAAAAACCCCAAGAGACATAGTAGCACTATGTTACATTCAATTGGATAATAATATCATACAGAAAAGAATAAATTATGATTTAATAGCTAATCTGAGGGTGGTAGGAAATAGAAGGGTTTAGGAACAAATTACTCAATATTTGTATTTACTCCAAAGTAGTAGTGAATGGTTGGGATTTAACTATTGCCTAATATAAATTTGGGTTTTATCTGTGAATCCTAATTACTCATCCAATCATCAGGGATAATTGGGACTTAGCAACATGCAGGATAGAATTATATAACTGTTTTAGGCTGTTTTCAATGGAAACCAAGTGTCACATCCATCCCCAAGCTGATTACTTAACTATTATCTCTTCAAACACACAAAGGCATATTTTCTCCTGATACATGTTTGTGTTGTTTTTATGATATAATTGTGTTTAGTTGTAAATTGTTTTGTCAGACATGAAAGAGATAATTGATTAAAAATTTTTTTTTTTATTTTAGTCGCCATACAGTACATCATTAGTTTTTGATGTAGTGTTCCATGATTCATTGTTTGCATATAACACCCAGTGCTCCATGCAATACATGCCCTCCTTAATACCCATCACCGGTCTGACGACAAACCATGAGAGACCATGGATTCCGGGAGATTAATTGATTTAAGAATGTGAGGTTACTTGTGGTGAGTATAGCATAATGTATAGAGATGTGGAATCACTATGTTGTGTACCTGAAACTAATACAGCATTGTGTGTCAACTATACTCAAATAAAAAATCAAAATTTAAAAAAGAAAGAATGTAGGGCTAATTTTTAGCTGTGGTTGCTTATAAGAAAACTGGTAGTATCCTAGCATTCCCTGTAGAATTCTATAGTGGCTTAAATGTCATGCAAAACATTTTGCCATCTATCTTTGTAAAGTAATAGAGAGGTAACTTAGGGGGATGAAGCTAGAAAAGGCTTTTATACGATTACATCACATGGTGATAGATGCTAACAATTTGTACTTATTATAAGAACAGTTTTCTGAAGAGAATTCTTGATAAATTTTGCAGTTGCTCTTCACTAGATGTATATAGATATAACTTATATTATAAATCTAATAACAAAGTTAGAAATAGGCAAGAGGGTTTTAAAATTTGTCTGGATAGAACAAACTAGAATTTGCATGTTTGCTCAGATCTTGTTTTGATTAAAGGATGTCTGGGAAGAATGGAAAAAAAAAAAGAACAATTCTAAGAAAATACTTATTAGAATTATAATCCATGTCTTTGTAATCCATGACCTCTGGAGTAAATTACTGAAGGGCACACAGCAGAGGTCAGAAACGATATTCCTTAAATATCTGAGTTGGAATAATACATAGACTGAGAATTATTAGATATCTAGAGCTCACTGTATCTTTATTCTTAAAGCTCAGATCACAACATAAGTAACAGGCATCATAGTATCCCTAGTTCATTCTGGAGCTGCTGAGCTGAGAATATGTGTACTTCAGAGATGAAGGTCTCAGTTTTTTTCTGACTCCATTAATTTTTGGGCTAACCCCCAGGAAGAGCCCAAAGGCTCTGCTAGAATCTGCTTGTTCCATATAGCTGGAGGGAGGTAAATAAAGTGTAGGTCCACACATGTGTATTTTACTTGATTGGCTAATAAGTCAGTGTCAGACAAGAAAAATTTAGTGAATGTTTACTGTATACTTTTTGTGAAAGGTACTATGGGATGTCGGGAAGGTGTGATACAGGCTCCTACTCACTAAATGCTATAATCAGGATTTAGAACCAGGTTTACCTGACTCCAAATCCTGTATATTTTACTACACTGTACTATCAGCTAGGCATTTTTCTTTCTTTCTTTCTTTTTTTTTTTTTTTAGGTTTTATTTATTTATTTGACAACGCACACAAGGAGGGGGTACTTAACTGACTGAGCCACCCATGTGCCCAGCTAGGCATTTTTCTTACATTATTTTATTTTATCTAATATTTACAGTAAGCTTGCAAAGAAATGACTATTTATAATTTGTGCAGAAAACTCCACCATCTCAGTAGAAGGAACCCAGTTAGCAATACAAGAAACGGAAAAGCATTTTTCAAAATCAAGGGAATTAAGCCAGTTATACTCTACATATAGGCTCTTGCTTATACGGTTGTGAAAGTATTATCATTCTCATTTTATATGAGGAAACAGAGGTCCAGAGGAGGTGATTAACCTTCCCAAGTTTTGACTGCTAGAGCAGTATTTGCAGAGCTCATGTATAAACTGAAGCCTGTTGATTTTCCCTATCTTGTACTGCCTTCTTCTAGACTGGGGATTTCAGCCTGGCCTTGGCAGGATTTTAATGGGCAGATGCAGAAGGAGTGTAGGTAGGAATGATGACCACCCATCTCTTGAGATGATTAGAGGAATACTGAGCCAGTCACCCAGCTCTTAAGGTGATTAGAGAGATGTGCATGTGACTCTAAACCCTTCTTAGAGGGCTTTGTTCATAACAGGTAGTTAATACCCTTTAGTTGAATAAGTGAATGGCTGAGTAGTGTGAATCAGATTTTTAGATGAGCCCTTAAGAGACTTTTTTATGAATCAGAAACATTTGGGGAACATACTGTATTAGCCCAGTGTTCTTTTGACAAATGCCTAATTTAAAAATGACTAGAGGTGAAGAAGATGATCTCCACTGGAACCCACACTAGACCACCCAGTGCATGTAGGAATGGGTGCCCTTATCCCATCTGCTTCTGGAGGATGTAGAAGCCATAGGCCAATAGTAAGCATCTTCGCATTACTGCTACTTCATCATTTATCAGGGCTCACTGGTGCCTACCAGATGGGCTTTTATGAGCCAGTAGACTTGTTTCTCTTTTTAGATAGCTTACCTACATCCTTTATTGTAATTCAGCTTTGAAGTACCAGGAAAATGAACTGCTTGCCGTAATCATTAGTTTGAAAAGTTTAAATATCACCCATTTTGTGCATGTTGTATTTCAAGATTTAAAAAAAGTTCATTGAAAAGGTGAAGAAGAGTAGCGACAGTAGTCTTTTCGAAGAAACATCAGGTTTTCTGTTGTTAATTAGTTGATACAGTACTTATAAAGTGCTTGGAAGATGAAAAGCACGGTGTAATTAAGTGTCGCCTTTTTTATGAGCACCAATAGACTTTAATCATATTATAAGGTCATAGTCTATCTATTTTGCTACACCAGAGAGTTTTTTTCCCCTCTGTATATTGTAGGTATTTCTTTAGAAGAAAATATGGAAAGAAATTATTTTCCCTGGTTTCTTTCAGTGTTTCCCGCCTTTAAACCAATTGATATTCTTGCATTTTCTGTGGGTTTTGTAATCTAGTCCCAGGTTCATAGTACCTGGGGGTGGGGGTGGAGGGCACTATAGAGGGTCTGGCATGATTTGAACCAGGTTTTCTACCCAGACTGTTGCTCCTAATTTTATTCTGATTTAAGCACCTTCATTCTTTTTACTCTCAAGACTGTAAATTTGTAGTTACCATTTATCATTCCTCTCTTCAGTCTAGTTGTCCAGCCAGTTATTAAATCCTCAACTTACTGGATTGTTTCCTCTTTACCAAGACCTGAGCTACAGCTTTCGTTTAGATCTTCTGGCCTCTTGTCATTTTTCTGCTTTCCTTTGTTATGTAAAACACATTCTTAACATTTGAGAGGGTCCTTGAGCATCCCAGATGAAAGTTTTTTTTTTCTTTCAATAAGGAATTCCACTTAAACTATGAACAACAGCCTCATACACTGTCAATAGCATTTGTTGTCATTATCTTGTGATGTTAATACCTTAAAATTCTACTACCAGTGGAAGTCCTGCCCAAGAAATTCCTAATGGTTTGTTGGGGGAGATAACTAAGGAGATTTTTTCCACTACTGAATTATGTATTTTGCAGTTAATTAAGGTTGACATACTCTTTAAACTTTCATATTGAAGATTCATAATTTAAAAAAAGTTCTGAACAATTATTTATTTATAATATTAATATCCAACAACCTAAGGGGAAAAGAGCAATGAATTTATGTTCACATACAGTTACTTATATAGGGGAGGAAAAATTCTCTCCTGTCTGCATCTCTGGCTGGGCCCAAGAATGAAACAGACATAAGACAGGTTGACAGGAGGAAAAAAGCATACAATTTTATTGAATTTTTACATGTACATGGGAGCCTTCACAAAAGCATGAAGACTGGAAGAAGTGAGCAGAGCAGGAAGCTTTTATACCTTTTAGAGAAAGGAACAATACATTTGTGAAGAATTGACTAGACACAGCCATTTGGGCCATGGGTAGTAAATTATGAAGAAGTAACTAAGAAGATAAGGGTTAGTTTAACAAGGTTCGTTTATACAGCCTGCTTGGCCCTAAGTTCCCTGTCTCTGGGAATAAAGTAGTCTTCTATCCTGGTAAAGGGAGGGTACCTTTTTTGCATGCAGCCATACTCCCATGGTTATTTTAGCCTTTGGTCTGTATTTACTTAAATAATTCCAAATTTTCCCACTAATCATCATTTTATCATAGCTTCTCCGTTTGGGAGTTCTTTGTTTTGATTAACCTTGTCTTTGATTAGAATTACCATTCAGTTGTTTTTTAAGGATTGTATTCATGTACTTTAATTTAGGTAATGTGTTGTTTGTGCTTCCTTTTTTTCCTGAGCTCCTGAAACATACTTTTAAATCTCCTGTTGTCTTATTATCTCTCTGTTTTGTCTGTCTTTTGAACAAAATATACCCAGAATATTTCACAAATTTGTCATCCTTTCTCAAGGCCCATGCTAATGCAACCTCAGTCTTTAAGATTATAGAATATGTACTGCAGCCTATAGGCCATATAATATTATTATCATTTAACTCATAAGCTCCAGTCATGTTTTGGGTAAGGCTGTTGTAAAATTATGCAGCAAACTCGACATATTTCCTTTTATAATTTTCACATTTTAAAAGTTTTTTTTTTTGAAGATTTTATTTATTTATTTGACACACAGAGAGAGAGAATGCACAAATAGGGGAAGTGGCAGGCAGAGGGAGAGGGAGAAGCAGGCTCCCTACTGAGCAGGGAACCTGATGTGGGGCTCAATCCCAGGACCTTGGGATCATGACCTGAGCGGAAGGCAGATTCTTAACCCACTGAGCCACCCAGGAGCCCCACATTTTAGAAGACTTTATTGTGCTTTATCATAAGTATAGATCATAGATTTTTAAATGTTAGAAATTTCTTAGAGATCCTCTAGTCAATCTTGAACCCCATGAGTCTTATTTCTTTTTACAGTGTCATTAAAAGATTACCCAATTCCTGCTTTCTTCCATTGACATGGAATTTGCTATTTTGGCTGAAGTTCTTTTCATTGTTGAAAATTCTGATGTTGAATAGAAAGCTCTGTCATTGTCATTCCTGCTCATTAGTTGATATAATGAAAGTAATGCCTTACTTCCTCTTTCTTAAGAGTCTTCCAAGAAGTTGAAGAGTTTTGTGTAACCCGATTTTTCTCCATTCACATTTTCCTCTTTTGTAATCTCTATTTTGAAGAAAGATTTTGAGGGAAATTTTAACTTGTAATATCCTGTTCTCTTTAATTAACCCAGTACCTTTTAAAATTATTTTACTTCCTCTTTGAGAATGCTGTGCAAATATAGTTTATGAGTATGGATTGTTGTGTGAGTAAAATTATAAAGTAGAAAGTCATTTTTATTAAGAATATACATGATATCTGTATAGTACAAATTCATATCTACTAAGGGGATGACATCAACACTTATTAAATAATAATATTACACACATGATAAGGAGGACTGACACTGTGTATCCAAAACAAAAAAACCCTGTGATAACCAAATAAAAACCATCCACTTAGGCAGGGGGTCCAGAATACCAAGACAAATGAGGAATATAGGTTCCTTTCACACTGAGTGAGGGGAAAACAGCACAAGTTGCTCACTCCATCCAATGGAGGAGGTAAAATCTTTGAAAAAGCCATTCCAGGATGGAGTAGCTTCAAAGATGGTTTTCACCTCCAATTTCTGTGGACTTCTCTGACCTTTAAAATTGTTATGTTAAGAACAAGAAGAAACAAAAAAAGAAGAAGAAGGAGAAGGTAGCAGGAGGGGAAGAATGAAGCGGGGGAAATCGGAGGGGTAGATGAACCATGAGAGACGATGGACTCTGAAAAACAAACTGAGGGTTCTAGAGGGGAGGGGGGTGGGAGGATGGGTTGGCCTGGTGGTGGGTATTGAGGAGGGCCCATTCTGCATGGAGCACTGGGTATTATGCACAAACAATGAATCATGGAACACTACATCTAAAACTAATGATGTAATGTAGGGGATTAACATAAGAATAAAAAAAAAAAAGAAATTCAGCTTCAGGTAGAAAATAAATAAAGGGCATAGCTTTCTATTTAGTAAAAATTTTATGTTCTGGCCTGTGAGAATCTTGAGCTTTAAAAAAATCTTTTGTTTAATAAAATATACGTTTTCTTAATTTAAAAAAAAAAAAGAACAAGAAGAAACATCAATGCCCTTTTTCTCCCCATTTCTTTATTTCTGTTTTTCAGACTAAGTAAGATGAGAGGAGAAATAGACTGCTGTTGTTGGTTTCTAAGCGGTATTGGGGAAAAACTGTGGCAGAGTAAATGATAAAGAACTTTAGTCATGTTTTTTGAAATGTAAATCCAAGTACTCTTAATGACCTAGTGATACTTATCTAAAATGGAACCCAAACTACAACTTCATGAGCACACAGTATTCTAAAATTCTAATCTGGACCACTTTTTTCAGTAATGAAGCTCAAATTCTCAACCATCCTCTATAGGCTGGTTTATACTGTTGGCTCATACTGAGTTTATCCTTAAACAAATTAGCAGATAATTTTCATAAGACATGTAGTTAAAGCAGATCTCCTCATGCTGCATTTTTTTTTTAAAGATTTTATTTATTTATTTGAGAGAGAGAATGAGAGAGAGAGAGAGAGCATGAGAGGGGGAGGGTCAGAGGGAGAAGCAGACTCCCTGCCGAGCAGAGAGCCCGATGCGGGACTCGATCCAGGGACTCCAGGATCATGACCTGAGCCGAAGGCAGTCGCTTAACCAACTGAGCCACCCAGGCGCCCTCCTCATGCTGCATTTGTGCAATTAAAAAAATTTCCCAAATTTATATGCAGGATTTTACATTTATTCTTGTCTCTTTTTGCTTTGATGTTGTTGTTTCAAACCATTGAGATAATTTTGAATATTGGTCCCATCTATCATCACACCAACCCTTTATATTTGGCTTTTAATGAGAATCTGATAAAGATATCTTCATGTGCATTCATTTCGATAAAAAATTACAAAATGTTGAATGAGATAGGAGCAAGGTGAGAGTCCTATAGTGTGGCACAAAAGTCCTTCCTTTAGGTGGTGGATATTAATCAACCCTCTGGGTATTTCATGCAAATCAGATAGCTAGGAATTCTGCTCTATTCTCATGCAGCCAAAGTTTCAGAGTTTTAGCTATATGAATCAATAAGTTCACCTTTTAATGGAGAAGATGTCTAAAATGAAGATATATGACATGGACAGCTTTCTCTAGCATAATATTCCATTCCTAAATATCAGATTTTTTTCTGATTTCTTCTGTATTATTTTTATTTATGTTTAAACTATTTTGTCATGACCCCTTACCCCAAACTACTTCTTTATCCACTCTCATTACTCTCTGCTCTGTTACCACTTTGAGGCATTCTGAGTGGAGCACATAGTTCTAGATGTGCTGATACATAGATATATACCCATGTATATGCATGAGAATTAAGTACCATGCCCTTCAGCATTAAGCTTGAATGATTCCTAACACTTAAATGTTAGCTTTCTAAAGAAACCAAAGCAAGGCATTATTTTTATCTTCAAAATATTGATCTATAGGAATAGAGAAATTATTTGATTTCATTTTCTCCCATCCAGATATAACATATGGGATTCTAGCCTATGGGTGAAGTAATAAGAAAAGATCAGAGGAAAAGAGATGGCAGGATGCTAGGAATTCTAAATGGTTTTAATAAAATCTTATGATCATCATATCAAGTGCATGAACCAGTATCAGACAAGAAAAAAAATGAGTGAAAGACAAACACAGAGTGGTATTGCTTAATAATGGAGGATGAGTTTGATAGATGGTAGACTCCATTCTCTGCTTGAAAGCTGGGGGAGGATAAAGTGGACTTTCTTTTGCAGGAAAGAGAAAATAGCTCTTCTCCACCTTGATACATGCCTGCAGGTCTGTGAATGTTCTCAAACTTTGTCAGTTATCTCAGCTCTATGGTTCTGAAATAGAGCCTTTCTGGGATGTATTGGCAGAGATTCCTTTTTCATACTTCAAACACCAATTCTGAAAAGCCAGTTTTGAATTACTACATTAGAATTCTTGATGATCACTTGAAATGAGGTATCAGTATCAGAGAAATTAAGGGAATGTATAAGGATGTCTATTCTAAAATAGTTAGAATTATTTGATGGAAAGAGGCCAGTTATATAATTATAGTATTTCTGAGTTGGACGAGATCTTCAGATTATTTAGTCTAACTCCTTCATTTTTGGAGCTCAATCCTTTCGGGAAGGGATTTTTAACTTTAAAGATAATTTGCATAACATTAAAGCTCTTTGTGCCAAGATAAAGCACTTAATAAATAATCCATTAGTTCCATTATGATAATAACAATGAAAGTGAGCATTTATTGAGTGCCAGGTGCTGTTCTAAACACTTTGCATTTATTAGCACATTTAATTCTTACAATCACCATAGGAAATGGGTTTAATTTTTACATCCTATTTTTCTGATGGAGAAGCAGAGGCACACACAGGTAAAGTAATTTGCCTAAAAACTGAGATGTGGTAGAACCCTGGATTTGAACCTAAGAAATCTAGTTCTAGAGCTTATAATACTTGAGCAAGATTCTGTCCTGTCAGGATTGTAGAGAGATAAAGTAACTACAAATTTGAGGTGTAAACTATTTGCTGAAAGTCAATTAAGTTGGTGGCAGTTCTAGATTAATAACATAAAAACTTTGGATTTGTCAAATTTAAGTGCTGTCTCCTATACGTTTGGAGTTGCTGTATAATAATTTGTCTAGTCTATGTCCCAGGTTCCTGGCATGGAGTTCTAAAAACCTTGGAATTTTCCAAGTGATAGAAGTATTTTGTTATTCGTGAGTCCCTTAGGTCATGTCTGAGTTTATGCTAATGAGGGGACTCATGGTTAGGGCCCTAGATAGCTTGAGGATGGGCACTGGTTACCATGTGATTAAAGGGTTGGGACTTAGAGCCAGCCTGACCTCCAGGGAGGGACAGAGGGCTGGAGATTGAGTTAAATCATGTGAGCAGCAATTCAATCAATCATACTTATGTACTGAAACCCTAATAAAAACTTTGGATACCAAAGCTTAGTTATGCTTCCTGGCTGGTAAACACAGTGATGTGTCAGGAGGGTGATGTGCCCTGATTCAATGAAGACAGGACACAGGTGCTCTTTTTGGGACCCTCTCAGACTTCACCCTATTTATCTTTTTATTTGGTTGTTCCTGAGTTGTATCTTTTAAAATAAAACTGTAATCATAAGTATAATGCTTTCCTGAGTTCTGTGAGTCATTCTACTGGAATTATCAAGCATTAGGGGGCTTAGGGGAATGTCCCAGGTTTGTAGCCAGTTGGTCTGCAGTGAGGGCAGTTTTGTTGTCGGCTGGGCCCTTTAACTTGGCAGGTCTGTGTTAACTCCAGGTGTTTCATACCAGAATTGAATTGAAGTACACCAGTTGGGGTTGAAACAGAATAGGGGTGATTAAGATAAACATTAATTATTACTTCCTCACATTTGGTAACAAAGTTAAGACTTTATTTTATTAAATACTACAGTCAAGGATGTAGAGGGATACAGAAGCTGACTGGTCTTGAGCTCCTCCTGAAGGATGTACATGTTTGTATAAGTTCATGGTATGAGTGTGTGTACAAACTGGAACATTTTGAACTATATATGTGATTATATGCTTTGATTACAGAGGGAAAAAACTTACCAGGAGAATAGAAGCTAGAATAGTTTCATTGACGTTGAATCTTCCTTTCCAGTGTAAATATATAAACACAGGCAGGAAGGAGTTTATGATATTACTGAATTCAGTCCCCTTATTGCAGGACATTGAAATGCATCAATTCAGTTATGAAAACTTGTCTAAGGTCACACATCCAGTCAGGGTTGACCTTGGACTGGATTCCAAGCTGCTCTAAGGCTGGATTGGGATCTAGCCTCAATGTTTTCCAGTCTACAGTCCTATTCACTAAAGAAGTTGTGCATATATCCTAAACTCATGTTTGTACTCCTTATGTAAATTGGTAAGTAATATATAAATGCGTTCTTACTGAAAATTTCAAGAACACAGAAATAACTAGAATAAACATTAAAATTCCTTTTTCCCATAGCAGTCACAGTTCTCTCTTACAGGAAGCCATTTTCACATTTTGTGTGTATTCTTCTAAACATTTTCTCATGCATATACATACACTTAGTGATATATCAATCAGCTTGGTTAAAAATTCTTTTCCATAAAAGAGTTTATAAGTATGTATTTCTCTTCAGTTTTCTTCTCATACTTAATGATAGATATTAGGCATATTTCTGTGTCACCGTTTGAGCTCTAATTCATTTGTCTAACTCTTGCATGGAATGTACATATTCAATTATGTATACAAAATAAAAAAGAAGACAACATTCACATTATCTGGCAGAGAAACTAAAGGAGTTTCACTTTTACTTTGTGGATCTCCATTACTTTCCTTTTATTATTGTTTGCCTTCTATGTTGTACTTGTTCCCTGAAATTAAACTGTTTTTTCTAAATGTCTTTTGTCTCTTTCTCTTTCCTAAATGTATTTATAATAGTTGCCTATTGCAGCATTTCTAACTTTAGCTTATTTAGATACTTCATCATGTAATTAACTGTAAATCTAAGTCTAATTCTTTATGTACTCAGATGAGAAGGGGATTTATCATCATTAGGATCAGAAATTATTCATGGGTTGCAAAGAAAAGAAACAGAAGAACATGGTGTATGCCTTACTTGTGTGTAATAACTTAAAATGTTTTTCTATGTACTTGAGCTGGCATAACATTAGACCTTCATTGCATTATTTACTAAATGTTCTTAGTGCAGATTTACAATATTAAGTGGCTGTTCTCTCTACAAAAGATTAGAAATTAAGGATGGGTTGGGGCGCCTGGGTGGCTCAGTCGTTAAGCGACTGCCTTCAGCTCAGGTCATGATCCCAAGGTCCTGGAATCAAGCCCCGCCTCGGGCTCCCTGCTCCGCGGGAAGCCTGCTTCTCCCTCTCCCACCCACTCCCCCTGCTTATGTTCCCTCTCTCGCTGTGTCTCTCTCTGTAAAATAAATAAATAAAATCTTTAAAAAAAATTAAAAAAAAAAGAAATTAAGGATGGGCTCAGTGACTGAAATGTTCACACTTAAATTTTAATCCTACTTAAATTTTTTTGATGAAAATTGTCCTCTAAATCTTATTTCCCATGCTTGTTCAATCTGATGAAGACTGTTTAGAGCTTAGTTACATTAAAAGTGGGAACTTCTTTCTTATTGATTGTGGTAGGTACCTCACTGTATAAATTATGGTTTCTGAAGTTCATATAATAGATTGCATTAATTCTTTTCTTTACAGTTGAAAGACAAGCAAGTTTCAGATGATTTGCCAATAGATCCCGAATAGAAGCAGCATTTGCAGTATATAGGTTTGATATGAAATATGAATAAGCAGAGCATAATAAAAAACATATTAACATATATATGCTTTTTAATTGGAATAATTTTAGTGTAAATGTTTCTGTTATATAGACCCTTGCTATTAATCAGTTGGCTGGTGACTAAATAAATGAGATTCATGTTGTTGATGAAAAGCTTTTGGTGTATATAATCATCACTGTGTTTCTTCCATTCTTCATCATTATCTACTTGAATATATAATGTAATGCTAAGTTCACCACAGCCCAAGTTTTAAATGGTCTGTCATGCCTGACAAGAACAGAAAATAAAGGATAACAGCAAAATTAACAGTATAATTAATCAAATTAATACGGTAATATAAATTTCTTCCTCCAAAAATCTCAAGTTAATATTTCTGGAATTAATAATTTATGGCAGCAAACAATGAAAAAGATATATTTTATTTGGGGTATTACTAGATTTGGGACACAGATGAGCAATATATGAAAAGAAGTTTCTTTTTGAGGAATGCTAACATTGAAATCTTGCAGTTTTTTGTTCATCAATTACCTTATATAGGATTATTTTGTTTTATGCCTAATACAGTGTGACATATACAGTCATATAGTGTGACATATAGTCAATCTACATTCAAATTCTTGATTTTGATGTATTAAAACATATTGAATGAGGGACGCCTGGGTGGCTCAGTTGGTTAAGCATCTGCCTTAGGCTCAGGTCATGATCCCAGGGTCCTGGGATTGAGTCCCACATCGGGCTCCTTGCTCAGCAGGGAGTCTGTTTCTTCCTCTGCCTGCCGCTCCCCCTGCTTGTGCTCTCTCTCTCTCTGACAAATAAATAAATAAAATATTTAAAAAAAGAAAACATTGGATGAGTAATGCTTAAGTGATTTTTTAAAAAAGTGAGGCAGTCTGTCATAGTTGTTAAGACCTGGGACTTTGTAGTCTTACAGATCTGAGTTTGAAATCCAACTCTATCCATGCTAGCTCTGTGATTTTGGGCCACTTATTTAAGCTCTCCAAGCTTTAGTTTTCTCATTTATAAAATTGGATAATGATACCTATCCATAGGATTGTTTTGAGGATTAAATTGACATGTAAGAAGTGCTTAGCACCAGAATGTCATCACTATACATTCTTTTCATCTATCTATAATTTTACTGATCCTTTATTCTACTATTCCCAGTCTATTTTAAAGCCCATCCAATGAATTCTTTATTTCAGCTTGAAAATTTTTAATTCCTAGGATATTCAGATTTTTTTTAGTTTCCACTTCTTTGCTGAAATTCCTATCTGATCTCCCATTTTGTCCATCTTTTTCTCTTTAAATATTCACAATAGTTATTTCAAAATCCAAGTCTGCTTATGACAACATCTTGATCAGTTGTGAATCTGCTTCTATTGACTTTTTTCTCCCTGATTATAGGTCACATTTTCAAGCTTCAGCCCATGTCTCATAATTTTTATTGTACGCTGGATATTATATGCAAAAACAGTAAAACTTGAACTAGATTGTTGTCCCCCACCCCCCTTGGAGGATATGCTGTCTCCTTTGTAAGGAAGCTAGAGTGAAAGGTTGATATTTTTTATTTTAGTAGAGTTGAGCTGGGTCAGTGCTAGGTTGATGCTTTAACCTAATTTCAGATCATCTCTGCTTTAAAATATGTTATGGGTGAGTTCAGTTCTACTCCTCAGGCAGGACTTTGTGACTTAGGAACTTGAAGTCAGTGATCTTTCTCTGCTTTTGAGCCCTGCCCTTTGCTGCTAAGTAAGATTGGGGAAGAATTGTTGGATCAGGAAGATCAGCATTACATTTGAGACTCTTCTAGATTTTGTACTCTCTCTCCAGTTCAGACAGTCATACAATTTTGTTTGTTTATTTCCTTGTCCCAACAAATAAATTCTTAGAGTAGACCAGCTCCGCTACTTGTTTATATCCCCAGAAAAGACATATTCTCAGATATGAAAGCAGTCACAGTCTTTACTCAACTAAAAAGGGTTCACACTCTTCTCTGGAATTTTGATTTGTGGCTGTTATTCTTTGATGGCTTTAGAGAAAAGCATACCTTTTAGTTTAGCTGGTGTTTTCTTGTTATGGCAAGAGCAATATTCTTTTATGATTTCCTATGCTCTAAGTAGAAGTGGAGTTACAGAATTTAGTTTGATACCCTTAATAATAAAATAAGTTGATAGAAGTCCTTCATTAAAGTCCTTGGACAATACTTACATTCAGGGTGATAATGAAATCATTGTAGTAGAGGATCAGTTAAGACAGACTGGTTAGTATAGTCTCTGGTGAGAGGATTGACATATTTTAAAATAGCACTGTTAATGATGAAAAACATGAGTATAAAAGATAGGTTGACTATGAAAGTCTCATAAAATAGTGAATGAGATAAAGATGTTCAACTTTGCATTTCAAATGAAAGTATAACCAATACAACTCTCATTCGAAGTGGCATTAGCAATATCAAGTTCAAAGTAACAGACATTTTTTTTCCCTGCACCTGTTACCTGCCTAGTATTTGAGAGAATTCATGCCATGAACCTTTATTTCTTATATTTACTATCTTTTGATTAGCTATACTCTAAACCAGTTAGAGAGACCCTCCTGTTTTACTGGCTGAAGACTGCTCCTGAAAATTCTGTCAGTTGGCACTGTGTAGAATGAGTGCTCTGGTAGAAAAATAGAGGCTCAGCTTCCTTTATAGATCTTATTCACAATTGGAGGCAGAGGCTGCGATCCCTATCCTGCTGGCAGTCCAGTGATATAAATCAGGCTCTTTCACTTCAGCCAGCTTTACCTACGGTGAATAAAATCCATGTCTTTAAATAACATATGGCTGTGCTGTGGTTTCATTGCTCTGAGAGAACGTGATCTAAACTGTCAGTTTCTAATCTAAGGAAAGAGGGAAAATAAGGAGGAAATGACAGTGAAGCATTTCATTTATTTTGGGAAGAAAACAGGATATAAAGCTCCAATAAATAAATGAATAGATAACTATATTTGGAGGTTGATTTTAGAGTCTTTGCCTATCTGGTCTTACCTAGAATCTCTGTGGCTCATTGGATTTTGGTGTCTTTATCCTGAACTTCATGATATTTACCAGGAGAATGTAACGCCTTTTGTTGTCGAATATTTACATTCATGACAGTACGTACTATAAGACAGAAATTTGATTCTGACCTCACACTAAAGCGTACATTTCTGAATCCATGCTTTGAAAACATATATTATATCTCCAAAAGAGAAACAAATAAGAGCAACAACCACCTGTTACCATTATACTAACTTTATGCACTTACTAAGTGCTATGCTCTGTAGTACACATATCAAGTAGTTAAGAATGGAGTCTAACACCATTGGACATATTGTGATAAATGAACATATAAGACAAGAAAGAAATTTCAGGTTGAAATAGTACTTTTTAAAGACATATCTAAGCACTTAGATAAAAGACCATTGAAGTACAGTTCCAGAGATAGGCAGATTTTAGATCTCCGAAAAGAGATAAAAGAAGGATGCTTTTAGTCTCAAAGGTCCTGATGTGTGTGTGTGTGTGTGTGTGTGTGTACATGAGACACAAATCATGAAGTCATCCCTAAATTCTAAACACTTTCTAAAAAATTCTAAAGAACTTTTTGGATGTAATTCCTAGAATGTTTATTTACAATTTTACTGCGTGTTTTACTTTGTACTTTCGCTGTATGTATTTCCCCCAATGTTCTAGAACTGCATTCATCTTTCAGATTCTCTGCTGCTCTGCTAGAGAAACACAGGCTCTGTAGATAGCTGTATACTTAGAAATTTAAATGTAAACTTAGGAAAATTTCTCCTCTGCAAGAGGAAGGTAATGGAAAACATTTTGGACCCTGGAAAATGGACAAAGGTAGTCTTTTCTAGGTAGAAAAGTTCAAATGAGTAACTCTGAGCTGATACCTTCTATTTGTTCCTTAGGATCAACTTTCTACTTTTCTGACCCTGTTCTCTGCCTCAGGAGGCTGACCTGTATGGCTTTACATTCCCTTTGTCTTCAGATGGGTTTGGCCAGGGTGTGTGTGTGGGGAGACCTGGTAAAAATCAGAGGGAGGGAGGAGAGAGCTGACTGGGTATTTTTTTCCCCAGATTCCTTACTGTGAGGCTGACTCAGTCCCTCTCAACAGAAGTCTCTGGTCCTCTCAAGGGATTATTCTCTACTTGACTTTCTCCCTCCAGATTCCAGTAACGCTGCTTCCCTGGCATAGGGATAGTCATAGTCAGGCTACTAGCAGCCCTGGGTGACTCTCCTGTATATTGTAGTTCCCTGATAGCATTACCTTTACGTAATCCCTTTGTAAATAAACTCTTTTCAAATTAGCCGATTTCAAGTGTGCCGCCTGCTTCCTATTGGGACTCTGGTAAAAATTCTGTTAATCCACAAGAAAGCAAAGTTATTAAGCACACAATGTTGTTAAATTTACAATGGACCAGTGTTTAATGCTTAACTTTACAAAAAAAGCAAAGAACAATATTATTTTCTATTACCTACTAGAATATTAAGGCAAGACTGTTAGGATTTCAAAGACCCATGTAACTATCATGCTTTTATAAATTCATTTTTAAGGAAAATAAAATTTTGTGTATGCAGCCCAAAGCTTGGTATCAGCTTTCCCTTTTTCTTATGGAGGTATGTCTGCTTTCAAATCTTTCTTGACTTCTATAAAAAGACACCTTGAAAAAAGCTAACCGATTTATTTCATGGAATACAATTATGATTTTAGTGGAAACAGTGATTTTGTACCATATTTTGGGAAGACTTTTTTGACAGCAGGGTCTGCTGAACCATGGAAATATTAAATTAGAGAGACTGTGGAATTTTCTTTCTGATGGGGATGATAGGGAACATAGTATAGTTTTTACTTCTGAAATTGACTTAGCCTCAGAGCTACAGAAGTATGAAGTGGCTTTTTTTTTTTTAAATGATCTTCTTCCTAGATATATAGGAGTCACCTCAAATCAATATGCCACTTTTTAAAAAAAGATTTTGTTTATTTATTTGATAGAGAAAGAGAGTGAGAGAGCACAAGCTGGGGGAGCAACAGAGGGAGAGGGAGAAGCAGGCTCCCCACTGAGCAGGGAGCCTGATGTGGGGCTAAATCCCAGGACCCTGGGATCATAACCTGAGCTGAAGGCAGATGCTTAACCGACTGAGCCGTCCAGGCACCCCTCAATATGCCAATTTTAATTCAAGGAGTATTTCTTAAGCATCTAACATGTACTGGAGCCTGTAAATGGAGACAATGGTAAATACCACAGCATGGTCTACAATTTCTTGCAGATTATAGGCTAGCAGAAAAGACAAATATGACATTTCTAGTGTGATGAGTATTATGAAAGAAGCTTGAAAAAAATCTAGGTTCTCATCTGGAGGGAAGCCAATCATATTTTCCTAAACCATTACCACCTAGTTATCCAAGTTAGAAGCCTGACAGCCATTCTTGAATTCTGACCCTCAACAATTGGTCATCAAATTGTACCTATTTTGTATCTTATACCTGTTCCCATTTCTGCATCATTAAGATTATTGCCCTAGTTGAAGTCCTCATTATTTCTCTCCTGGTGTCCTGCACCTATTCCTGTTTCCAGTCTCACCCTTCAAATCCACATTTCACATTGTCATCAGAGTATTCTGTTTATAAAGCAAAACTGATTATTATAGCCATGCAAAAAAAATTCCTCAATGACTTTCCAACCTATGAAAGATAAGACACTGTTCTTTAGTTTGGTGTATGATGATCTCCATGACCTGGACTCTGCATCTACCTTCCATTGCATCCCTCCCCTTGAAGGGCAGGCACTAAATAATGAATGAATGAGTTAAAGACATTTAAAATGATTTGATTTAACAGAGATGAATATATAAAGATGTTTTATTAAACTGCACAGAGATGTAGGGAATGATTCTATGCTAGTTAAGCTCCCCCTCCCTCCCAAATAACTTCATTCATTCATTCATTCGAAATTGATTTAATGCATGCATATGTTCTGATGTGAATGGCATTTGCAATTTCCCTGGCAAGATAATGCCCAATTAGGCATTAATTTAAGATTTTATTTATTTATTTATTTATTTATTTATTTATTTATTTATTTATTTGACAGAGAGGGAGAGAGAGAGAAGCAGGAAAGTGGCAGGCAGAGGGAGAGGAAGAAGCAGGTTCCCTGCTGAGCAAGAAGCCATATGCGGGGCTCGATCCCAGGACCCTGGGACCACAACCCAAGCCAAAGGCAGCCACTTAACCAACCTCCAGTTAATCGTTCGAGGCCAGAGTTAGTGTTTCTAAGGAGTGAATGATATGTAGATGTTGTCATTTGAGAGATTGTTCCAGAAGCTGCTTATAGAGTGGATTGCAAATGGAGATATCAGGTAGTATCCTAGCTAAGAGGCTGTCATTTTTCCCACATGGAAATACAAGGCTGGGATTAGATATAAAACAAAGCAAAAATTCAAGAGGTGCTGCAGAAAAGATATGTTAAGATTAATATGGTGATAAAATTGGAGATGCTAATAAGTTGTAAGAGAATGAAGGGGATTCTAAAATTGAATTTGAGGATTAAAACATTTCACATATGGGGACTGGGTGGCTCAGTCAGTTAAGTGTCTGACTCTTGGTTTTGGCTCAGAGTTATGGGATCGAGCCCCCTGTGGGGCTCCACGCTCACCTGAGTGTGCTTGTCCCTCTCCCACCCGCTCAGTCCTTCACTCTGCGTGCAATCCCTCTCTCTCTCTCATAAATAAATAAATAAAATATTTCACATATCATCAGCATATTAAAATAGAGACATCAAATAGACATCTGGACACAGGGAGTACATTGACTAGAGATTTGGTTATCAGTAGCATGAATGTAGCATCTTTTGCTCAGATCATTGCATGGCCTTTGGGCTGGTCTTGCTGTTTCCCTTCTTGTCCCCTTCTGGTTCATTTTCCATGCAACAGCCAAAGTGATCTTTTAAGGAAGTAATTGGAACATATTCTTCCTACTTAAATTTCTTTAATATACTGTTTTCAAATAGGGAAGAAATGGATGCTTAGAAGGCATTTTTGAAAGGAGAGGCCATGTTTTGAGCTGTCACAGTGAAGGTAGGGCTACTGTCTTTTAGTTGACCTAAGTCAGGAATTCTCCATATCCTGAACTATGCTGACATTCAAATGCCTTCATTATAAATTATTATTTCCCTTCCTTAGTACCATTTAGACATTATATTGGGTTTTTTAAAAAGATTATGTGTATATAGGTAAGATATATAATATCTATGGAATTCATTTCAAGATAAGGGGATTTTATAAAATATTTCTTATATAATATTACTGTTTTAATTTTTTTGTTCGTCACTGAAGGAAAATAAGGAAGAAATCCTAAGTATTAGTTCAAAAGAATATATTAAGATTTGGAGGGACATTCTAAACTTAAATAAGTCTAAATTGAAACACAATTATTTTTAAGCCTTGAGTTCATCTCATTATCACTAACAAGAATGAATACAGTGCCGGGTGCCACCCTGAAGTAAATGTGAGTTAAGAACACAAGGGCTGTCATCCTGAGTCAGGCCTGGGCCACACAACCTGGAATGCTATCTCAGAGAGTGGCACAGAGGGGCAGGTTGGAAACAGACTAAGTGACAACTCTGACATCTGTGTAGATGTTAAGTTGTACCATTCCTAGTTTCCCTTGGTAAGTTATGATAAGTATGCCATTAATAAATTCATTCTGAGCTCTTTCTGAATCTATTTACATTTTGTTCTATATCAGATTTTGGGAGAGTGAGCTCTGTAAGTTTACTACCAACTGTCCTAAACAATGTGTTCTCAAGCTATGAGAGATGCTTCCTAGGATAAATTCTCCAGAATTTAGTGAGTTGCAGAGATTCACAAGAACAGGGGCTCCCCATCCATTGTACACTGATCTATCCAGTTATTCTATAAAGTGAGTTCTGGGATGAAATATACTTGGAAAACACTTCATATTATACCCTTTTCCAGGAGAATCATGGGGCACATTAGCATACTGAAAATCCTTGGAAGGAAAGGAAATGTGCTCACAAAACCTCTCTATGTGCAGCACCTTGCAGAGTCAGTGTTCCGTGGGAAAACGGTCCTAGTAGTTCAGGAACTCTTGGAGCTTTTCATATCTGTAGACCGACTAAGGGAAGGTTGTTAGATGATGACAAGTAGAGCATTTTCCATTCTCCTAACCCATTTCTATTGCAGATTGTTGACTATGAATGTTGGGACAGCCGGCCAGCTGTCTTAATGATTTCCATCACCAATATCAAGGCAACCAACAAACAAAGACAGCAAACTCTTTGAAAGAATATGGGATTTGGAATGATGAGATGTAAGTTGGAATTTGTTCCATTATTACTTGCAGCTCTGTGATCTTGGGAAGATCACTTGGTTCTCTGAGTTTCCTCATGTATAAAATGGGGATAATAGTAATAGCTCTATATTACTAAAATTACTCTGAATTATATTTGTTGCTATGTGTAGAAAGTTGGCACAGCGTATTGATTATTTTTGTTTAAAGTGTTTAATAAATTTTAAATGAGAATGAGTCCTGGTGTTCTAATTAGTGAATTAAATTATTCAACATGTGATAGGTGACTCTTTGGTTTAAGGCTAAAATCATCTTTTGCGTATAAATATATAAAGGGAAGAGAAATCCAACTCTTCTGCCAAAAAGGAAAAAAAAACCTATAGGGGTTAATAGCTGTGCGCTCTTTCACTGCCCCAGGTGCAAACATCAGCCCATTAAATGCATAACGCAGCTGGCCCAATTTAGTGCTCAGCACCCGTCTTTATCTCTGCTCTGTTGGAACTCGCAACACAGAGTAGCTTCTGAAAAACTGGTTTTAATACCTTGCTAAGATAATATTCCCAAGATATTAGGTCCACAAATAAATAACATTTGTCATCATTTCTTTTTACAGCAAACAGGATTTCAACCTGGCTTTTGTTAAAGTGTCTTTTTACTTTCTTTAAAGAAACAACCAAAGAGGATACATACAGAACTCAGATTATCCCCCTCCAAATCCAAAAAAGGAGACAAAACCATAGTGCCCTTCCTAGACTCAAGAGCCAGAAATAGTTGAAGAAATATATTTGCTCCTGATACAGGTAATTTAAGAAAATATTCTTATGTGCTGAATGTATAATGGATGCGCAATTAAGAATGAGTTCATAAGGCAACACTTACCAGCAGAGGCTTTTCCATTTCAAAACAAAAATGATTTGAATCCACTTGCACTTAGAGCATAAATATGTGTCATTGGCAACTGCTCAATGATAAGGGGTATGACAACATCAAGCAAATGATGAGATGATGCATCTCTTGGAGGGTGGATTCCCATTGTTATGGAACGTGCTCAGGGCACAGTCCTGTGCTTTTATGCAAAAAACAAGTTGCCCCTACACTGTGGAAGTTGGATTTGAATTAAGTTGGTAGAGGTAAATCTAGGTGAGAACCTTAGGTACAATGACCACCATAGGGAAAAGTATTAGGGATGGAAAGAAAGGAAAATTTTATTTTTACTTTTCCTGGTACTGTTGTTGTTGTTATTGTTGTTGTCTTTGGTGGTATTTGTGTGTGTGTGTGAATGTGCAAGAAATAAAATATGTGTTTTGAACCCTAAAGTCATGCCAAACGTGTTAAAGATCAAAGGAAGAAGGATAGTAGAGCAAGTATCAATAGCTCAAATGTACTTGGTGCAGCAGGTAGAGTACATGATGAAGGGGGGAGGATGAAGGCTTTGAGGACTGGTGTGGGCCCTGAGGTAATGAACATGCATACCTCCGAAAGGCATTCAAAGTACATTTCTTTTTGTGAAACCACCATACAGCCCAAACAAAACAGCTGTATGGGCTCAAATCCATCTCCTGGACTGGCAGCCAGTTTATAAGCTCTGGGCAAAAGTTTAAAGAGCAGGGGTTCTGGAGTCAAACTGTCTAAGTTCAGTTCCTATTAACCAGGTTAGCTAGTAAGTTTGGCAAGTTATTTAACATCTGAAAGCCTCATTTTCCTTATCTCTGAAATGGGAATAATAACAGTACTTACTTTATGAGATTATTGTGAAGGTATTATGATAAAGCGTAAATGTAATGTGGTTATTATTTTTTGAAGATTTTATTTATTTATTCGAGAGAAAGAGAGAGCAGGGTAGGAGCAGAGGGAGAGGGGGATAATCTCCAATAGACTCCACACTGAGCACAGAGCCCATCGCAGGGTTCATTCCCATGACCCTAAGATCATGACCTGAGCCAAAAGCAAGAGTTGGATGCTTAACCATGAGCCACTCAGGTACCCGTGTAATGTGCTTATAAACAGGATGACTGGCACCTAGTAAACACTTAATAAATATTAGTTGTGTACACACACACACACACACAAATATGTATATACCGATGATCATTTCCTCCTTTTAAATAGCCATCTGGGAACGCTATACATTTTATAATAATGTCTTGTGGCATATTCTTTTGAGTGTAATTGTTTGCAGCAGTTGTTTTCTTTCAGAGTAGAAGGCAGTTTAGGTTTTGGAAAATATCATGAGTCCTTTGAAGTAAAGACTGGTATATAAGATAAATGATGAAATGGAGCCATATGATTTTTGGGCAAAAATAAGCAATAAAAGGGAATACGAATTTAGGCATAAAAGGATGTGTAGAGATAGGAATTCAGAGAGAATGGGTCATAATTATTTTGTTGGGTTTCTAGCTTCCTGATATTCTTTTCTAGCACATCATCTCAAAGTTAAAATGTTGGAGAACCCTGGGGCTCAGTAATTGAGCGTCTTCTTTGTCTATCCTCACTCTCCCTAGGTGATCTGATCCAGTCTCATGGCTTTAAATATCTGTTTGCTTAACTCCTACTAAATTTATATCTTCAGCTAGGCTCTGCCTCTGTACTCTAAACTTATATACCCAATCATCCAGTTGACACCTCCACACAGATGTTGAATGAGCTCTTCAAAGAACAGAGCTCTTTGGATTCACTACCTCCTTTTCAAACCCGTGTCTCCAGTATTCTTCCTTATCTCAGCTAATGGGCAACTCTGTTCTTCCAATTGTTCAGGCAAAAACTTTGGTGTCATACTTGACATCTCTCTTTTTCTCATACCTCATATCTGGTTCATCAGCAAATTCTGTCCACTCTACCACTCCTAGTTCTATCATCCTGGCCCAAATCACCCTCATCTGTCCCCTGGATTGTTACAATAATTTTTCCTGCTCTTACTTTTGTTCTCTTCCTAACTCAGTGATTCTGTTAAAATGAAAATCTGGTCATGTTATTTCTCTATGGCTTCCTGTCAGACTCAGTTCCTGACTTTACTATGACCTACAAAGCTACTGTGACCTATAAACTTGTTTCCTGTTGAACCTCTTGGACTCCAATGACTCCTTTATCAAGTTCGGAGGGGGTTAGGGACAGCGTAAGTCTCTAAGGACTTTTGGAAGTAAGGTTTCCAGGACGTTGAGGGGACTAGCTATTGTTGGGAAAGAGTCATTTACTACTGTCTAATAAAACCTGAATAATGAGACCCTTCAGATGTATATCGGTGGGTCATATGCTTGGGGGATGATTGCCAACATGTAATTTTGGGGGTAGAGATAAAGAAAGTTTCCAAAGGAATTTTTATATGTTAAAGTAGACTTATGGGATCCTGGGGGTTGAGCTAAGATTGCCTTGGTCCTTAGCAAAGTATTAACATCAAGGCAGGTAAGTCCCTAGAGGAATGTCACTCTCCCTGTTTCAAGGACTTGTCAGTGGGCTGTAGATAGTAGGGAAATGTAATAATTTTTTTTTTTTTGAAAAGTAATAATTTTTCTTCTGCCTTTGCTTCCCACATCAGAATCATTTCCATCTCTGGGGTTATGTGACTCTAATCTAACAAAGAAGATGCTTATAACAATAAAGACTCTATTTCAGACCAGCTTACAACTTTCTGTGATAGCCAGAAAATGTGCATTTCTGTGTCTCTCCTTTTGAAGTTTACCACTAATAATTTTTGCCTTTGAGGGAGGACCAAAGCTAGACAGTGGGTTGAAGAGGTAATTCCCCAGTGCTGGTCTACAGCTCTCATCTGTTATACTGGCTTAACACATTCCCTCCCAGGCCAGAACTTATTTTGTCCTACTTGCAGTAATGCTGATGCTATAATAGCAAGTTATATTTTTTCCTAAGTATTTCTACATGTATTGATTGCCATCACAACATCACCATTCAGAAGTTGGGTCAAGTTTTGTTAACATTTCCATTTACAGAAGCTGAAAGCTGAGAACCAGAGGGTGATTAATTGGCACCGTCACAGAGAAAGTCAAGGCCAGAAGTTTGTAACAAGAAGTGTTCATTTTTCACTAATAGAGTGCTGCTGTAAAGAAGCTAAAGTCAGAACTGGTAACATTCTTGCCATCTGCAGTTCGGAGTGGTGGGTTATTTAGAAATACTTACATAAATGTTTGTGCAAGTCATGGAGTGTCAGCAATGCCATAAACTTTTGTGGGAGGCTAACAGATTTTTCAGTGCTGTGTGGAGTGGAAAGAACAGAACCTCTTTACTCTGGGCTTTATAGGATCAGTATCCTTTCCCTCCTTTCCACTTAAATTATGTTAAGATAATGATCCTACCTAGGCATTTTACCAGAGCAGCATTAGAATTCTGTCTTCTGAATTTCTGGTAAACAAAAATGAATATATGGAAGAAAATTTGCTTAATAATGAAGCAACCTAATATGTTCCTCAGCTGAGAGCAGAAGTGAACAATGACAGATATAACTATACAAATAATTGTTAACCAGTGTGGAATTTTTATTTTTTATTTATTTTTTAAATATTTTATTTATTTATTTGACAGAGAGAGAAAGAGACAGTGAGAGAGGGAACACAAGCAGGGAGAGTGTGAGAGGGAGAAGCAGGCCTCCCGCTAAGCAGGGAGCCTGTGATGCAGGGCTTGATCCCAGGACCCTGGGATCATGACCTGAGCCAAAGGCAGATGCTTAATGACTGAGCCACTCAGGTGCCCCGCAGATGCGGAATTTTTATTTTTATTTTGTTTTGTTTTGTTTTGATGTTATGTTAGTCGCCATATCATCATTAGTTTTTGATGTAGTGATCCACAATCCATTGTTTTCGTATAACACCCAGTGCTCCATGCAGTACGTGCCCTCCTTAATACCCATCACCGGGCTAACCCATCACCCTCCCCCCCTAAAACCCTCAGTTTGTTTCTTGGGGTCCATAGTCTCTCATGGTTAGTCTCCCCCTCCAACTCCCCCCCCTTCATTTTTCCCTTCCTTCTCCTAATGTCCTCCATGCTATTCCTTATGGTCCGCAAATAAGTGAAACCATATGATAATTGACTTTCTCTGCTTGGCTTATTTCACTTAGCATAATCTCTTCCAGTCCTGTCCATGTTGATGTAAAAGTTGGGTTTCATGATGCGGACATTGCTGCTATGAACATTGGGGTGCATATGGCCCTTCTTTTCACTACATCTGTGTCTTTGGGGTAAATATCCCGTAGTGCAATAGCTGGGTCATAGGGTAGCTCTAACTTTAATTTTTTTGAGGACCTCTGCACTGTTTTAATTTTTTGAGGAACCTCCACTCCAAAGTGGCTGTACCAACTTGCATTCCCACCAACAGTGTGAGGGGGTTCCCCTTTCTCCACAACCTCTCCAACATTTGTTGTTTCTTGCCTTGTCAATTTTTGCCATTCTAACTAGTGTAAGGTGGTATCTCAATGTGGTTTTGATTTGAATTTCCCTGATGGCTAATGATGAACATTTTTTCATGTGTCTGTTAGCCATTTGTAAGTCTTCTTTGGAGAAGTGTCTGTTCATGTCTTCTGCCCACTTTTTGACTTGATTATTTGTTTTTTGGGTGTTGAGTTTGAGAAGTTCTTTATAGATCTTGGAAATCAGCTCTTTGTCTGTAGTGTCATTTGCAAATATCTTCTCCCACTCCGTGGGTTGCCTCTTTGTTTTTTTGACTGTTTCCTTTGCTGTGCAGAAGGTTTTTATCTTGATGAAGCCCCAAAAGTTCATTTTTGCTTTTGCTTCACTAGTCTTTGGAGATGTATCTTGAAAGAAGTTGCTGTGGCTGATGTTGAAGTTACTGCCTATGTTCTCCTCTAGGATTTTGATGGATTCCTGTCTCACATTGAGGTCTTTCATCCATTTTGAGTTTATCTTTGTGTATGGTGTTAGAGAATGGTCGAGTTTCATTCTTCTGTATATAGCTGTCCAATTTTCCCAGCACCATTTATTAAAGAGACTGTCTTTTTTCCATTGCATGTTTTTTCCTGCTTTGTTGAAGATTATTTGACCATAGAGTTGAGGGTCCATATCTAGGCTCTCTATTCTGTTCCATTGGTCTGTATGTCTGTTTTTGTGCCAGTACCATGCTGTCTTGGTGATCACTGCTTTGTAATATAGCTTGAAATCAGGCAATGTGATGTCCCCAGCTTTGTTTTTCTTTTTCAACATTTCCTTGGTGATTCGGGGTCTTTTCTGATTCCATACAAATTTTAGGATTGTTTGTTCCAGCACTTTGAAAAATGTCATTGGAATTTTGATCGGGATGGCATTGAAGGTATAGATTGCTCTGGGTAGCATAGACATTTTAACAATGTTTATTCTTCCGATCCATGAGCATGGAATATTTTTCCATCTTTTTGTGTCTTCTTCAATTTGTTTCATGAGTGTTCTGTAGTTCCTAGAGTATAGATCCTTTACCTGTTTGGTTAGGTTTATTCTGAGGTATCTTATGGTTTTGGGTGCTATTGTAAATGGAATCGATTCTCTAATTTCTCTCTCTACAGTTGCATTGTTAGTGTATAAGAAAGCAACTGATTTCTGTGCATTGATTTTGTATCCTGCCACATTACTGAATTGCTGGATGAGTTCTAGTAATTTGGGGGTGGAGTCTTTTGGGTTTTCCACATAAAGTATCATGTCATTTGCGAAGAGAGAGAGTTTGACTTCTTCTTTGCCAATTTGAATACCTTCTATTTCTTTTTGTTGTCTGATTGCTGTTGCTAGGACTTCTAGTACTATGTTGAACAATAGTGGCAAGAGTGGGCATCCTTGACGTGTTCCTGATCTTAAGGGAAAGGCTCTCAGCTTTTCCCCATTAAGGATGATATTTGCTGTGGGTTTTTCGTAGATGGATTGAGGTAGATGAACTTGAGGAATGTTCCCTGTATCCCTATACTCTGAAGAGTTTTAATCAGGAAAGGATGTTGTATTTTGTCAAATGCTTTTTCTGCATCAATTGAGAGGACCATATGGTTCTTCTCTCTCCTCTTATTAGTGTGTTCTATCACAGTGATTGATTTGTGAATGTTGAACCACCCTTGCATCCTGGGGATAAATCCCACTTGGTCGTGGTGGATGATCCTTTTAATGTACTGTTGGATCCTATTAGCTAGGATTTTGTTGAGGATTTTGGAATCCATATTCATCAGGGATATCAGTCTGAAATTCTCCTTTTTGATGGGGTCTTTGCCTGGTTTGGGGATTAAGGTAATGCTGGCCTCATAGAATGAGTCTGGAAGCTTTCCTTCTGTTTCTATTTTTTGAAACAGCTTCAGTAGAATAGGTATTATTTCTTCTTTGAATGTTTGGTAGAATTCCCCAGGAATCCATCAGGCCCTGGACTCTTGTTTTTTGGGAGGTTTTTGATCACTGCTTCAATTCGTTACTGGTTATTGGCCTATCCAGGTTGTCAATTTCCTCCTGTTTCAGTTTTGGGAGTTTATAGGTTTCCAGGAAGGCATCTGTTTCTTCCAGGTTGCTTAATTTATTGCATGTAGTTGTTGATAATAATTTCTAATATTGTTTCTATTTCCTTGGTATTAGTCATGATCTTTCCCCTTTCATTCATAATTTTATTAATTTGGATCCTTTCTCTTTTCTTTTGGATAAGTCTGGCCAATGGTTTATCGATCTTATTAATTCTTTCAAAGACCCAGCTTCTAGTTTCATTGGTCTGATCTACCGTGTTTCTGGTTTTTAATTCATTGATCTCTGCTCTAATCTTTTCTCTTCTAATGTGTGGCTTAAGCATCGCTTGTTGCTTTTTCTTTAGTTCTTTAAGGTGTAAAGTTAGTTGGTGAATTCGAGATTTTCCTATTTTTTTGAGTGAGGCTTGGATGGCTATGTATTTCCCCCTTAGGACCACCTTTGCAGTATCCCATTGGTTTTGGACCTATGTTTTCATTCTCATTGGTTTCCATGAATTGTTTTAAGTTCTTCTTTGATTTCCTGGTTGACCCAAACATTCTTGAGCAGAGTGGTCTTTAGCTTCCAAGTGTTTGCATTTCTGCCAATTTTTTTTCTTGTGATTGAGTTCCAGTTTTAAAGCATTATGGTCTGAGAATATACAGGGAATAATCTCAATCTTTTGGTATTGGTTGAGACCTGCTTTGTGACCCAGTATGTGGTCTGTTCTGGAGAAAGTTCCATGTGCGCTTGAGAAGAATGAGTATTCTGTTGTTTCAGGGTGGAATGTTCTTTATATATCTATGAGGTCCATCTGGCCCAGTGTGTCATTCAAAGCTCTTGTTTCTTTATTGATTTTCTGCTTAAATGATCTGCCTATTGCTGAGAGTGGAGTATTGAGGTCTCTTACAATTAACGTATTGTTATCAATATGACTCTTTATTTTGGTTAACAGTTGGCTTATGTAGATGGCTGCTTCCGTGTTGGGGGTGTAGATATTTACAATTCTTAGATCTTCTTGCTGGATACACCCTTTAAGAATGATATAGTGTCTTTCTGTGTCTCTAACTACAGTCTTTAGTTTAAAATCTAATTTGTCTGATACAAGAATTGCTACCCCAGCTTTCTTTTGAGGTCCGCTGGCATGAAAGATGGATCTCCATCTTTCAGTCTGGATGTATCTTTAGGTTAAAATGAGTCTCTTGTAGACAGCATATGGATGGGTCCTGTCTTTTTATCCAGTCTGCAACCCCATGCCATTTTATAGGAGCATTTAGGTCTTTCACGTTGAAAGTGATTATTGGAAGATATGAATTTATTGTCATCATATTGCCTGTGAAGTCCTTCTTTCTATTGATTGTCTGTATAAATTTTTGTTCTATATCACTCTTGGGGTCTTTCTCCTTTTATAGAACCCCCTTAATATTTCTTGCAGGGCCAGCTTAGTGGTCACGTATTCTTTCACTTTCTGCCAGTCTTGGAAGTTCTTCATCTCTCCATCCATTCTAAATGACAGCCTTGCTGGATAAAGTATTCTTGGCTGCATGTTCTTCTTGTTTAGTACCCTGAATATGGCTTGCCAGGCCTTTCTGGCTTGCCAGGTCTCTGTGGATAGGTCTGATGTTATTCTGAAGTTCCTCCCTCTGTACATAAGGATCTCTTCCCCCAACTGCTCTTAAGATGGTTTTCTTCATCCTAAGATTTGCAAGTTTTACTATTACATGCTGGGGCGTTGGCCTGTTTTCCTTGATCTTGGGAGGGGTCCTTTCTGCCTCTAGGACACGAATGTTTGTTTCATTCCCCAGATTAGGGAAGTTCTCAGCTATGATCTGCTGAAATATATCTTCTAGTCCTCTCTCTCCCTCTCTCCACCACCTCAGGGATCCAAATAATTCTGACATTGGAATGTTTCATGGTGTCACTCATTTCTCTGATTCTGTTTTCATGGATTTTGAGTTGTTTCTCCCTGGCTTCCACTTTTTCTTTCTTTTCTATCAGTTGGTCTTCTAGATCACTAATTTGTTCTTCTGCCTCGCTTCCACTAGCTGTTAGATTATCTAGATTAGATTGGATCTCATCGATAGCATTTTTAAGTTCTTCCAGTTCAGCTTTCATTTCTGCCCTTAGAGGCTCTATGTTTCCATTAATCGATTTCTCCATTCTAGCTATTGTCTTCACAACTGCTACCCTGAATTCCATTTCTGACATCTTGGTTATATCTGTATCCATTTGTAAATCTGTGGCAGGAGTCATAGTCTCTGAGTCTTTCCTATTTTGGGGGTTCCTCCTCCTAGTCATTCTGTTGAGGGGTGGTTGAGGGAATGTGCAGAGTCCAAATTATTGACCAGAACCCAAGCACGATGCACCTGTTTTATAGGGACCTTAGGGTTGTTGGCCTCTTGTTCTCGCAGCCTGTCTTCTGGGGGAGGGTCCTGCCACGCTGTTACTCAGGCAACCCTGTTTGGGCAGAGTTGCTCTGCCCCCTGTGGGGGGGTGCTGGGCTCAGTGAAAACTGGTTTTTAGGGCTTTTGTTCTCTGGTGGCTTTCCCTGGTGGCTTTCTGCATCTTGTCTCTTCTGAGAGTCAGAGCAGAAGAGACCGTTTCCAACCCTCTGCCTCAGAACAGAGAGAGTGCAGTCTGTTCTTCAATAGCTCTCCAGGCCACAGTATCTCCGTTTCTGTTTGTGCTGCTAAAAACTGCAGCATCTTGGGTTGTGTGGCCGTCAGCAGTATTCCCAGTCCTCACCTCCAGGTCAGGGCACGTCTCTGCCCTTTGTGCCTCTAAAAACGCAAGCCGCCCCCATTTCGCACATGTGGCCCCCTCACCGCTCCAGGTTTCAGTCCCAGGAGCTGCTCTGAAGTCCTTTCACCACTGCTACTGGTCTGCGAGTCTGTGCCCCATCCCCAGCATGGGAGGTTATCGCTCACTGGCAGTGTAGGATCCCGATGGCTCCGCTCCCTCCCCCTTCCGTTTATCTTTGGATATGTGCCCGTGGAATCTTGGCTCCCACTTCATACCTTGAAACCAACTGCCTGCAATATTCTCTTTGTGGAGATCCAGATCTATCTTCTTACATCTCAGGGTGATTTTGTGGGTGTTCAGAGTGGTCTGGCTCAATTCTGGGGATCAGTTGGAATAGGGTCCCCCACTCCTCCACCATCTTTTGCTCTCCACAGTGCAGAATTTTTAAAGACAAGAATCCAAAATCAACTTGGGAAACTAGGAAGTTTATTATAGCATAGAAAGCATAAATAAAATACAAAGGCTTAGACATCCAGGCTCAGTATTTAGAACATAGTTGAGTTCAAAATCAGATATCTCACTGAGACTGATTTGAATTAAGCCCATCCTGGGTAGAATTATCTTTGGTAAGAGGGGGTTTAAAGACTGAGGTATACTGTACAGGGTCCCCAGATTGAGTATGTGCAAACTACAGGTTGAACTGTGTTTCTTTTCCTGGAAAAGCTGGTGGGTGTTTTCTAAAAACTGGACTCCTTAGTTATTACTTTACAATAATTTTTGATAACAAGGTCAGATATGTCACACTGATGAGAAAGGTGAGAAAACTGAGTGTAGTGAGTTTAATGTATGCAGCATTGTCTTTGAGTTTTTACTTGAAGATAGAATGCTTAAGATAGGAGGTGTCAAGGGCATCTGTCTTGTAGGTCTGTTTATAGCTGGAGCCCTAATACCATGGACATTCTTCCTGGCAAAGGAACAGATTAAACCTTCCTCTTGGCCTCTCCACCCCAGAGAGAATGCAGCTGTCAGAGTGGAGATTTAAACACATGAAATTTTATTAGTGCTGCCTGGACCAGTAGGTAGATAAAAGCTATTCCAAGAGTTAAAAAAATAAAGCAGGCTGCAGCATTTTGTAAAGCATATTAGTATGAAATGAAACTTCAGTATAAATCAGCAGGTAAAAAAGAACTTTGAATAACTTTACATGCCAAGACTGATCCTACTGAGAGGAAGTAGCATCAGTCCTAGGGCAACATACCTTAGAGATATTCAGCATATCTGGGGCTACCCAGAAAGATGTCTCCAGATGAAGCAACTAAGGCTCTGCTCTTAGTCATACTAACTGTGTGTGCTTGCCAGAGTATTCCAAGGACCTGAGAGTCAGTTTCAGAATATTAGTGCTTATTATTTATATTTGTTTGTATTTTTTTGTCTTTGAGTGTGGATTGAGTCATTTCCTTGAGAGCTTGTTTGGAGGTTCTAGCAGGGGAGCGCAGCTACTCGTATACCCTTGACTGAAGAACAGTCCTCCTCTATCGGGGAAGGTCGTCCTCTTCGACCGAGCATGCAGCTTCGGGAGGGACGCACATGGAGCGGTGAGGGAGGAAGGGGACACCCGCCTAGCCAGCCAGATCAGCCGAATCAACCCTGGCGATCAATGGGGTGACATATGTCGCAGCCAGATAGCCCTCACATCCGGATTGAGTCATTTCCAATGAGTACTTTTGGCCTACTCATGGTCCTTAGCTAAAAGAACCCCTGTAGGGATTATGACATTTAGATATCTGGATTGGATGGACCCTGAATATTACTGATAATTGTGGAGATTCTGACATTTCATGAATGCTGTATTAGCAGGGCTGATTTCTGTTTCATTAGCAGTTTATAACTCACATCCTTTGAGAGATACTGGTTAGAGTCCTTCCTTCCATATATTGCTTCTGAAAGTATATGCTTTCATAACCTTAGGTTTTTTTGTAACCTTTGATACATAATACACAAAAGTACTTATGAACATTCTTTTACAAAATTTTTAAAATTTCTTTTTAAAAGATTTTTATTTATTTATTTGAGAGTGAGAGAAAGCACAAGATGGGGTGAGGGGCAGAGGGAGAGGGAGAAGCAGACTCCCTGCTGAGCAGGGAGCCCAATACAGGGCTTGATCACAGGACCCTGAGATGATGACCTGAGCCAAAGGCAGATGCTTAACTGACTGAGCCAGCCAGGTACCCCTTATGAACATTCTTATAAACATTTTAATATTCTTATAAAGTTAGTTTTCTAGAAGCTATAAAGATACAGATTAATCTGTCTCTCTAGCACACACACACACACACACGGAAGAAAATGAACTCTAACACACAAACTCATGTGCCAGAGAGCCTGTTCACAAATCTCCTTTTCTCTTTATCAAAACCTAACTTAAACTATTTACTATCCAGTGGGTAACACAAATTTCACTATGTTATTCATCCACATGAAACCTTTAGTAACTCTTCATCACCTTTGGGATACAGCTCCAAGTCCATCCTGGACATACATCATGGACTTCATCTTCTGCCATTCCTGCCTCACATTTTATGCTTTAGTGGCAGCATACTGCTTCTGGTTCTTTGCACATGTTACAGTTCATTGCCTCCTTTTTTTGGCTTATCCTCTTCCATTTAGAATATTTTCATCTTATTTTCTCCTGATTATTCAAATTTGTGCTTAGTAGTACCTCTTTTAGTAAGCCCTTCAAGATGATGTCTCTACCCTGTTCTTTCTCACCTCCATTGGGCCTTATGTTTTCAAGTGGGTGGGTGAGGTGGTCCTCTGAATTCCCACTTCACTCTATGCAGATCACTGTGGAACACATTTATTTGTTTATTTGTCTGTCTTCTCCACTGGACTCCCAAGTTTCTTGAAGGCAGAGGCTTTTTATTTCTTATTAGCCTTTGGGTTTCCCATTATCTAGCGTAATACTTGATATATAGCAGCTGGAATAAGTTTTAGCTATTTATTTAACTGAAATGATATTCTCATTCAAAAAGTAGCAAACAGTCTTAAGAAGTCCAACAGAGCTTGCTATGACAGAACACATATTCTAGTCTAATGTTGAAGTCTGGTGAGAATGATAACTTCGATCTGGTTTAATTTCCATTCATGTGGGTTTACTACCAAATTGGGAAACAAGCAGTATAAAGAAAGAAGAAAATAAAGAGTCAGGTGGAATGGATGGTTCTCACATACCTCCTTATGTTCTCTCACTGAAGGGGAGCCTCCTTCTCCCTTTCCCTCTGCCTGCAACTCCCCCTGCTTATGCTCTCTCTGTGAAATAAATAAATTAAAAAAAAGTCTTTAAAAAAATGTGATCTCTCTTGGAGAATATTTCATGTACGTTTGAGGAGAATGTGTATTCTGCTGTTTTTGGTTGCAGTGTCCTCTATGTATTAAGTCTATCTGGTTTAATGTGTCATTTAAAGTTGGTGCTTCCATATTAGTTCTCTGTTTGGATGATTTATCCATTGATGCAAATGGGATGTTAAAGTCCCCTAGTATTATTGTATTACTTTCAATTTCTCCCTTTGTGTCAGTCAGTATTGCTTTATATATTAAGTGCTCCTCTGTTGGGTGCATGGATATGTATAATTGTTATACCTTCTTGTTGGATTGAGCCCTTTCTTTTTAAGGTTTTAATTATTTATTTGAGACTGAGAAGGAGCGTGCGAGAGAGAGAGAGAGAGAGAGTAGCAAGCACCAGCGGGGAGGAGGGGTGGGGGAAGGGCACAGGGAGTGGTAAAAGGCTCTACACCGAGCAGGGAGCCTGACCTGGGGCTGCATCCCAGGATCCCGGGATCACGACCTGAGCGGAAGGCAGATGCTTAACCGACTGAGCCACCCAGGCGCCCCTAGATTGAGCCCTTTATCTTTATGTAATGCCCTTCTTTATCTCTTGTTGCAGTCTGTTTTAAAGTCTATTTTATCTGATATAATTATTGCTACCCCAGCTTTCTTTTCATTTCCATTTGCATGAATATCTTTTTCTATGCTTTCAGTTTCAGTCTGTGTGTCTTGAGGTCTGAAGAGAGTCTCTTTTTTTTAAAAGATTTTATTTATTTATTTGAGAGAGAGAGAGAAAGCATGAGGTGGGGAGGGTCAGAGGGAGAAGCAGACCCCTTGCCGATCAAGGAGCCTGATGCGGGACTCGATCCCGGGACTCCAGGATCATGACCTGAGCCGAAGGCAGTCGCTTAACCAACTGAGCCACCCAGGTGCCCTGAAGAGAGTCTCTTGTAGGCAGCATATAGATGAATCTTCTTTGTTTGTTTGTTTTTAGTCCATTTAGCCATGTCTTTTGATTGGAGCACTTAGTCTATTTACATTTAAAGTTATTATTGATGAGTATGTACTTTTTTGCCATTTGTTAATTGTTTTCTTTTTTTTGCAGTTCTTCTCTATTTCTTTTTCTTTTTTAATTTTTTAAAAAGATTTTATTTATTTATTTGACAGAGAGAGAGACAGCGAGAGCAGGAACACAAGCAGAAGGAGTGGGAGAGGGAAAAGCAGGCTTCCCACGGTGCAGGGAGCCTGATGTGGGACTCCATCCCAGGACCCTGGGATCATGACCTGAGCCAAAGGCAGATGGTTAAGGACTGAGCCATGCAGACACCCTTCTCTATTTCTTTTTCTCTTGTTTTCTTCCCTTGTGATTTGATGGTATGCTTGGATTTCTTTCCCTGTTTTTTTTTTATGTATCTATTTTTTTTAAATTTTATTCTTATGTTAATCCCCATACATTACATCATTAGTTTTAGATGAAGTGTTCCATGATTCATTGTTTGTGCATAACACCCAGTGCTCCATGCAGAATGTGCCCTCCTCAATACCCACCACCAGGCCAACCCATCCTCCCACCCCCCTCCCCTCTAGAACCCTCAGTTTGTTTTTCAGAGTCTATTGTCTCTCATGGTTCATCTACCCCTCCGATTTACCCCGCTTCATTCTTCCCCTCCCGCTACCTTCTTCTTCTTCTTCTTCTTTTTTTTTTTTTTCTTAACATATATTGCATTATCCGTTTCGGAGGTACAGATCTGAGATTCAACAGTCTTGCACAATTCACAGCTGCTTTGGAGAGGGTGCCTGCTGGTGTGGATCTGTAGGGGAATACTGGGGTGTAGCAAGTGGTGCTTGCAAGGTAGATGGAGAATGTCAGAAATTGGGGCTGGGCTGGGACAGCTAGGTAGAAGGAGAGAGAGAGAGAGAGAGAGAGAGAGAAAGAAAGAAAGAAAGAAAGAAAGAAAGAAAGAAAGAAAGAAAGAGAAAGAAAGAAAGAAAGAAAGAAAGAAAGAAAGAAAGAAAGAAAGAAAGAAAGGAGGGAGGGAGGGAGGGAGGGAGGGAGGGAGGGAGGGAGGGAGGAA
>NW_023270854.1:51451632-51481067 GCF_011800145.1 Mirounga leonina | reverse complement strand
GAAAGAAAGAAAGAAAGAAAGAGAAAGAAAGAAAGAAAGAAAGAAGGGAGGGAGGGAGGGAGGAAGGAAGGAAAAAAGTCATGAGGGCAAAGGGCAAGCCACAATAGAGTGCCACCTGTCATAGAAGGGGAAACAGGTCAACTATTAATTTCTGCCATTGGAAACTGACTTTGAAATTTCTGACATGTTTGAGGGTAACAGTTAATGGGTTTATTGGTTCCTCTTCTGAATCATATCCTTTGTTTAGCCCACTGCTCCCAGGGGAGGTGAGATTTCTTGTTAGAGAAAGATAGTCCACACATTTATATAGGCTTAAGCTTATATTGGACAGTGTGAACCATTCTGAGAACTACCAGGCCAGAGTGTTATCTTTTATTGTATCCCCTCTTTACTTCCCAGGGATATCTTTCTCTAAGCTGAGTGTCCCTATGTGGACATCTGAGTAGCTGAGCAAAAGCACTACCAGTGACCAGCTTTGTCTTTTTAGGGTTTATTGTGAAAGAGTTACGAGCCCAGTAATGTATCACTTTGCATTGCTTCCCATTTTTCCAGCTCTACTTATAGTTTTCCTTACTTTTGCTCCCTGGGGAACTCTTTGCTTCAGATGAATCTTAAGAGCTTCCTCCTGCCTCAAGCTATTTTGTCTGGGAACTTTGGCTAATACAGTATAATAATGACTTGTTAACATGCGTGTCCCTTCTGGGAGACTGTAAACCCCTTGAAAGCAGGAACCATGTCATATTGTTTGTTATATCTACTTCAGGACCTGACATAAAATAGGCCAGAAGACCATGTCCATATAACAGACTTATACATGAAAGCATAGGGAATTATAGAATAAAAATGTTATTTGTAAAATTTGTTTATGTGTATTGAAGGAAGGTTCCAGACCAAGAGAGCCAACAGTAATATTGCACTTAAAAAATAGCTCTTAAAGGATGTGTGTGGAAAATGTTCTAAATTTTAGAATCCCAAATTTAAGCATTTCAGGAAATCTGATTTTTTCAAATGAAAAATGGAAGTTTTCCATGTGGGAAAGAGGAAGAAATAAAGATACTCATTTTTATTGAGCTAGGAGCTTTGTATGTATTATCTCACCGAATTTTGGTAACAGTCAATCTTCTGGAGTATGAGTGTTCCCATTGCATAAGTGAGTTAACCAGGGCTCAGACACTTGTACTTTCAGAGCCACCCAGTCAGTAATTGGTAGAGCTAGAATACAAACCCAGGCCAACTGACTCCAGAAACTCTGTCCTATTGGCTCTCTCATGCTGCCTGGTTATCACTAACTACTGGCAGAATTTATGAACTGAAAAGTAAATTTAAGAATTTAATTCTTATTAAATGCCTCATTCTCATCCATGGAACAGCTGTGAATTTGTCCATCTTTTACTCTTTAATTGGGTTGTTTTTGTGTAAACTGGACTGGCCTGAAGAATTGGCATGGAAAGAGTGAGAAGTAGGGCTTGGATACTGTATTAGTCAGGGTTCTCCAGAGAAACAGAACAAAATGAACCATCGTAGATAATGTAGTTTCTGCCATCACTGGATGTAGGTTGGTAGACGACCAACATTTTCAGTGTGAACCTGAGTTCAGTAGTAAAGCTGGTTTCAACCTACGATAATGGTGATGCTTGAAGTTATGCTTTCAAATTCTGCCTCTTGTTTTCGCCTTTGGTTTTAGGTTTGGTACCAATACTTATGTGATTCTTATTTTGATACAATATAATGTAAAGAACCATACACTTATAACTCAGTGAAAAAGCCACAGAGGTATTTTGCCTGTAAAATATACTCAATTATTCTGCTTTCTGAATGCTTGTCTTATAAATCTATTATTATCAAAATATTCTCTACTAGTAGAATGTCTAGTTAACACTGAAAAGCAAAGTGCTTTGTTTTCCAGGAGAGATGTCTCATATTGGAAATGGTCTATGTTTTGTAAAATCTTGCAAGCAAACACACACCATTGCTATTATCAAGTGTGTGTGTGTGTGTTTAAATGTCTTTAACATTAGTTCAAAAATCAAGGTATTCTTTTTCCTTTTTATTTTAACATATATTTTTACTGTCTTCATTTCTTTCTGTAAAAACTGCAAATATCATGCAGAAATTTCACTTCTTCAGTTTCCTGAGCTCATAGGTCGCATTGCTTTTTTACTGGAATCTCTACCTAGCTCAGTAACCAAGGCAACAAATCCCTGGTTAATGATTCACTAGAAATTCACTGTGGAGGTGGCTTATTAGTTTTTTCCCCCAAGAGCTGGGATAAAAAGCTTGCTTGTGATGTTTTCATCTATTTCTCCTTTCTCTCTTACTTGAGATCCAGAGAACCTAAAGTAAACTTAATTAAAATCAATAGACAAAAATATCCAGTGCTTTAAATTACTATTTTGGGACTCACAGTGTTTGTATATATAAATATAGAATATTAATAAGCTTAAGAATATTTTATTTTGGGGCTCCTGGGTGGCTCAGTCGGTTAAGCAGCTGCCTTCGGCTCAGGTCATGATCCCAGGGTCCTGGGATCGAGCCCCGCATCAGGCTCCTTGGTCAGCAGAGAGCCTGCTTCTCCCTCTCCCTCTGCCTGCCTGCCACTCCCCCCCCCTTGTGCTCTCTCTATCTTTCTCTCCGTGTCAAATAAATAAATAAAATCTTTATTAAAAAAAAAAGAATATTTTATTTTATGACTGCTTCTTTCAGTTTGCATTTTTGATGTGTACATAAAAAACAAAAATAATTTTAAAATGGTAGTTTTAGGTTTAAGCAGTATCCTAGTCCTTGGAAGAGTTGTTTATAGAAGGCATCTTTAAGAAGCTACTAACATGCCTTAAGGGGAAGAAGAGAAGACCAAGTAAAAATCTGACAGAAGTCTGAATAGGAAAAAAGTCAACTTTATGGAAAGGAGTAAGTGTGGGAAGAAACTGACAAGAGGCCAAAAAACCAAAAAACAGTAAACTAAAAGAACCCTTCATGTTACTTAAAAATATTCCACAGTATGCAAAGATACAGTTCTAATGGATAAATAAATCCAAATGTATTTCTGGAAAATTTTGTTTTCTACCAAAATATTTAAAGGGAAGGAAGAGGGAGAGGAAATGAGAGAATGAAATTTGACGTGTTTCTCAAGTGCTTATAAAAGAGAAAAGGACAGTGACACTGGAGAACACAGTTACCTGGCTTGGAAGTGCTAAAAGGAATGGCCTTCTTGATAGGAACAGGGGATACATTAACAACAGACTTTTTACACGTCCCTCCTTGCCACGGGGAGCTTTTAGTGCCATGTTTAAAAGGTTTAAAATAACTAAAATCATGAGGTGAGAACTGTTAACTCCAGGAACTATTTTAGAACTATTAATTAGCAACAACTGATACAAAAAATTAGACCTTATAAATTAATAGAAGACATTTATCTATGGTGTGACAGTTGTTCATAATGCCAAAAGAAGGTAATAAAAAAACTCATGATTTTGTTATTTTGAAAGCTTGAGAAGAGCACACTAAAGAACAGTAGAAATTTAGATACACTATTAGTAAATCTGCCATTTTTATGTTAAACAACTTTGGAAATTGTTTCTGGAGGAACAACTAAGAATTTTGTTTGGTAGTTCTGTAGAATGTGTTTGCCATTATGGAACATCATGGCAGCATAATATAGATCCCATAAAAGGATTACTGTTCTGACCATACTCACCTCTAGGAAAAATAATAACAAATTCCCTAAAAGTCAAAAGTGGTTGCAGGACTACAAGTAGCTATGAATTGATTTTGTTCTTCCATGTCTGTGTTCACACCCCCAGCACAATTTTGCCTGGAGGCCACTCTACCTTCTTCTTGGCCCACAAACTTTGGGTTAGAGCTGCCTCTACCCCTGGACAGTCTAGCTGGAGGTCTTACCCAAGCCAAGCCAGTCAGCACCACCAATCCGGCCAATTTCAACCAAGAAGACTCAATCCAAACTTTTGTTTGTGTTTTGTTGGACTCTCTCCCTAGCTGCGGCCGACATGTGATGATTATGGGAGCCTGAAGTTGCAGGAGCCACTGTAGGGAGTCTGAGAATGGAGTCAACTCAGAAGCAGCACAGAAAATTGGTGGTAATGTCCAAGTCCTGAATAAAGCCACAGCTGAAGTTACTACTTGATGTGGACTTTTCATTTAAATAGTACATACATTTTTGTTTAAGCCAATTTGAAATTTTTTTCCCCCACTTGCAACTAAAAGATTTCTAACAGAGGCAGAGCTCTTTAACCTATCCACAGGTGTAGAACTTCCAGAGTAGAGCCAGTAGGGGCTGAGTAATTCTGTAATGAAGGCAAGTGGAGCTTGTGCATGGGATCTCTTATTGGGTGATAACTGGAATATTAGAAAAGAATTTAAAGGCAAGTACCAAGCTTTCAGGAAGCCTGTATCTAAGTTAAGGGGAAAAAAAACCAATGGAAACAAAATCAAAGAACCATTAAGCGCTATGTTTTTTTAATATATATATATATTTTAAGATTTTTATTTATTTATTTGACAGAGAGAGACACAGCGAGAGAGGGACTACAAGCAGGGGGAGTGGGAGAGGGAGAAGCAGGCTTCCCGCGGAGCAGGGAGCCCGATGTGGGGCTCGATCCCAAGACCCTGGGATCATGACCTGAGCCAAAGGTAGACGTTCAACCGTCTGAGCCACCCAGGTGCCCCTGTTTTACTGTTCTGAAAAAGTAAATGTACAAAGAATACATAGGAGTGACAAGATAATTATTAGTCACGAGAAGGCTTTGAGAAGAAGATGGGCTTTGAGAGGAGAATGAAATGAGAATAACTGAATTAAATGCCTTTATTTGTATGGGTCAAAATTTAAGTGATTATTTGGGCAGATAGTTTTGAAATTTTGAAAATTTCTTATAGTTTATTTCACCAAGATTGTCTATACTGGTCAATATTATAGTAGAGAGTAAATCACCAGGTCACTTTTGGCATGTAAACAGATACTGAGAATTATTTCAGTTTTTGGAACATAATTTGGAGACTGAGGTACCAAACTTAGAGGTTATATTAAATGAGTTTGTTGCAGACATGAACAACATTTTCCATTAACAGTGTGATCAATGTGTTCTGATTTTAACAACTTGCAATTGGTTCTCCATGCTTTATGGAATTGTTTTTCTTTGCCTTGTGAGAATATATAGCAGATCTACTGCTCAGTTATGAGAAATACTTATTTTCTAATGCTTATTTCCTATTGCTGAAAGGTAATATTGGAATAGAATTCAAGCTCAGTCAAAATGATAAATTTTGATATTTTCATGCATATATTGAGGTGGAGTACTTTGCCTTAATTTGGATAGGTGAGGCACAAGACAAAAGTCAGCATGTTAATTAGAAAGGAATAGGGAGTCTTCTTAGTGAGATACTGAGAGTATAAAAGATCCTAACATCATCACTAACCTCCAGGGTAGGAAGAGTAGATGGATATTTTAGGGATGATAATGAAAAATAAGTGAAGCATACATTGATAGACTACTGGAGACTTAGTAGAAGTAAACTACAGAACTTAAGTCTGAAAAGCTGAATGTGGTGTGAGAAAGGATGCAATGAATTTGTAGATTGAAAGAATAGAGAGGAAGTAATGGAAAATTTAGTGAGAAGAAAAGCATTATTGTCAGAAATGTTAATTTATTTGTGTGTTTGTTTTATTTATTTCTCTTATAAAAAAACAATCTAGAACATCTTGGACATTTAGGGTGCTTCAGAGTAGAGCAGATAACTCTGTAAATCATATCTGTGTTTGAACTTAACAAGTTAAATGGAAATAGGACATTGTTGGAAAGTTCACAGGGTTGAATATTGAGTCTGTTTTTAACAGCTGTCAAAACAAGTGCCAAAATGGTGAAATATCTTCTCTTTTCCCATAAAATAATTGATTCTTAGAAAATAAAGAAGATATTGATATTATCTGCTGGTTTTGTTACAAACATAAAGCAATGGTTCTTACAAATATGATGTATCACAGTTAAAAAACAAAATTAACACTGTCAAAGTAGCTCAATTGCATGGCATCATACATCTCTAAGAAATTTACCAGAAAGTTCTTCCTTAAGCCCCGAAATGGAAACAAACAAGCAAACAAAGCCCTATAAAGCAACACACGACTCCCAATATAAGAAAAGAGAAGCCTGTAATAGACTACAGGTCAATCTGACCTCTCTGAGGTAGCTTAGATGTTTCTCTTGATCATTAATTGTTATTACCTCTTTCTTTTTTTAAAAAAAATTATTTATTTGAGAGAGAGAGAGAACGTGCACGCAAGAGTGTATGTGAGTGGGGAGCAGAGGGAGAGAATCTTCAAGTGGACTCTCTGCTGAGCACGGAGCCTGACGTGGGGCTGGATCTCAGGACCCTGAGATCATGACCTGAGCCAAAACCAAGAGTTGGATGCTTAACTGACTGAGCCCCCCAGGTGCCCCAATTGTTATTACCTATTTCTGATGATTGAACTTACATGGTTTGGGTAATAAATATTGTTAAATATTGTTCAATAACAAGAGAATCTGTTAATGGGTTTAGGAGTTAAATGCCTTTAAAAGATCCTGTATTTTAAGGTAACTTGAAAATTCTGACTGTTAAAGGGTTTTAATCAAGGGTAAGAAAAAATACCCTGCAGTACATTAATTACTTATTTAAAGTACTCATTTATTTGTATACACTTAATCTCTTTTTATCTTTGATTGACCTACTGCATGGTCTCCTTGCATCTACTCTTTCCTCCCTTCAATTCATTTTCCATGTTGTAGCCTGGTGGTTTTTACAAAATGAAGATTTGCTGTGTCTCCTTCTCTCTCCCTGTACCTCCTTCAAGACTTTGGCAACCATGGTAACGCACCTCACAGATCTCCAACTATAGGGCTTGTAACTGACCTAGGGCCTCAGCTGCTAAGTTTGAACTGAGGCCTTTTCTTAGGGTTTAGGGCTATACCTCAATTAATTCAGTAAATGAATTAATTTAAATATGTAGTGCCCTCAAAAGCCTAAAAGAATGTTAGTTAATCTGAAACACTTTCCTATTACCAGTGTTCATCTTACATATTAAATGTTAATATTCTCCCCTAATCCTTTGCTTCTTACATTTTTGTTATTCTGTAAGGACCGGGTTATGAAAAGCTTTGCAGAGCTCATATTAAGTTGAAAAATACATTTGGAAAATTTTTCTTTGCACTATATTCTTTTTTTAGTATCAAAGTTAATATGTGCACAGTTGTCAAATAGCTCCATGCTTTTAATGAAAAATAATACTCCCTACAACTCTGTTCTCCCTCCTTTTCTGTTTCCTAGAGCTCGGTGCTTTTTAGCTATTTCTTTTTTCAGTTTCCTTCATATCTCAAAATAACACAATTGTATGGCAACCTTTAGGTTTTTTTACTTCTAGGCATCATCTATTGACTTCCTACCATGAAAGATTAGGCTTTATCTTTCTTTAATCATTTCCCACTTGTTACCAAGCACTGTACTGCATGTTTTCTATCCCCCTCATCCTCCTGAAAATTCCATATGTTAAGATTTTTATATTAATACTTATTTGTGTTAACATGATTATATAAATGCCATTTTCAGATGAGCCCAGTACTACTCTTAGACACTTGCAAAGGGACCCGTGTCTTGTGAGCCAGACTTTAGAAGTTTTTGCTCTGGCCTTTCTCCCTGGGAGAGGAATTCAGAGGACCAAAGGAACTCCCTTTCCAGATCTTACTCTCGGTCCCTGAATTCCCTGCCCAAATGACCCTGAAGCTGCTTCTAAAACCTGTGCAGGCCCTATCCTCATGTGTCCTGCTGAAGGTGGATGTTGCTACCCGTGTATGCATCTAAGGGGAGAGTGTTTGTGAGGATATGATCAGAGCTTGGATACATGGGTTGATGTTTAAACATATGCCCATAAATTTCCTCAGTGTGTGGGCTGGACCTTGAGGCTGGAATAGAAGGGGGTAGGCTCTTGGTTTGAGGTCAGTAGCTAGCTCTCCATCTACTGCTAAGCTCTGATTTGTAACTCTTAGAAGTATGAGGATTTTAAATTCAATCCTGGCCTTCTAGGTCATTTACTTAAGGTAGGAGGATAAGATGTATTTTATTTAATACTTTTTTAGTTTGATTTACATTTTAAAAATGTACAGTTATATGATGTATGGACCTTCATTTATCTTTCCCCTGTCCCCTTCCCCAAATGTCAGAGGTGGGCCTAGTTTAGTCATGTAGTATACAGTGATTATTTTCTTTACTTGCACAGATTTTAAAATTTGTTTTGCTGGAATTAATAATTGTCTGGGTTTGCATTTGCTTTGTTTTCTCTGTACTGATCTCTTATCCTTAATTTATCCCTTGGAAGTTTAAATCTCTTTTTAATTTATCAAAATTTTTAGGTAATATATCTTTTTCATCTTTTGGAGACATTCCTACTGGAGCTTTTTTTCTTCAATTGTTAAAATTATGGTAAAATAAACATAACATGGAATTTATCATCTTAACTGTTTTTAAGTGTACAGATTGGTAGTATTAAGTACGTTCATATTGTGCAACCATCAATATCATCCATCTCCAGAACTCTTTTCATTGTGTAAAAACTGAAACTCTATTCCTATTAAACAATGACTCCCCATTCCTGCCTGCCTCTAGCCCCTGGCAACCACCATTCTGCTTTCTCTATCAATAATTTTGACTAATCTAAGTGCTTTACATAAGTGGAATCATACAGAATTTTTTTTTTGTGATTGGCTTATTTCACTTAGCATAATATCATCAAGGCTCATTCATGTTGTACCATATGTCAGAGTTTCCTTTTTTTAAAAAGTCTGAATGATATTCCATTATATGTATGTATCACATTTTGCTTATCCATTCATCCATTGATGGACACATGGGTTGCTTCCACATTTTAGCTATTGTGAATAATGCTGCTGTGAACATGAGTGTACAAATATATTATTGAAAATCTACCTTAAGTTCTTTTGGGTATATACCCATAAACTGAATTGCTGGATCATATGGTAATTCTATTTAAAAAGTGTTGAGGAACTCCCATACTGTTTTCCACAGTGGCTGTACCATTTTACATTCCCACCAATAGTGTACAGTTGTTCTAGTTTCTCCACATCCTCTCCAGACTTGTTATTTTCTGATTGATTGATTGATTTATGATGATGGCCATCTTAATGGGTGTGAGATGGTATCTCATTGTGGTTTTGATTTGCATTTCTCAAATAATTAGTGTTGTTGAGCATCTTTTCATGTACTTCTTTACATAACATTTATATATCTTTTTTGAAGAAATGCCCATTCAAGTTTTTTGCCCATTTTGGAGTTAGGCTGTTTGTTTTATTGTTGTTGAGTTTTAAGATTTTCTATATATGCTAGATATTAATCCCTTCTCAAATATATCATCTGCAAATATTTTCTCCCATTCTTTGAATTTCTTATTTATTCTGTTAATAGATTTACTCTGTTGCCTTTTGATGCTTTTTTTGTGTGTGTGCATGGTCTGTGGAGTGGTTCTCAAACTTTGTTAGATAGCAGATATTCCCTGAGGAACTACTTAAAAATGCAAAGCCCAAGTCCTATCCTTGGTTAAATGAATTTGGGCCTCTATGTTCTGTAGTATCTTCTCACTTGATTCTGATGCATATCTCATTTGAGAACAATAGGTCTGTGGGTACAGATTCTCAAACTTGGCTGCACATTAGGAGACTGGAGTCTCACACCTAGAGATTCTTTTTTTAAAATAAAAAAAAAATTAATTCAGGTATAATTAACATACAACATTATATTAGTTTCAGGTGTACAATATAATGATTCAACAATTCAGTACATTTCTCAGTGCTCATGAAGATAAGTGTACTCTTAATCCTTTTTAATCTATGATGCATAAAATTTAAAACTTTTTTTTTTTAAGATTTTATTTATTTGACAGGGAGAGATGGCGAGAGAGGGAACAGAAGCAGGGGGAGTGGGAGAGGGAGAAGCAGGCTTCCCGCTGAGGAGGGAGCCCGATGTGGGGCTCAATCCCAGGACCCTGGGATCATGACCTGGGCCGAAAGCAGACGCTTAACGACTGAGCCACCCAGGAGCCCAAAATTTAAAACTTTCACAAAGCCCAATTTGACTATTTTTTCTTTTTTTGCCCACATCTTTGGTATCATCCAAGAATTTATGCTAAGTCTAGTGTTGTGAAGCTTTTGCCCTATGTTTTCTTCTACGAGTTTTATAGTTTTAGGTTTTTGGTCCATTTAGCTCTTTGGTCCATTTTGAATTAATTTTTGTATATGGTGTTAGGTAGTGTCCAACTTCATTCTTTTGCATATGGATATCCACTTTTCCCAGCACATTTTGTTGAAAAGACTGTCCTTTCCCTATTGAATGTCCTTGATACCCTTGTCAAGAATCATTTGACTACATATGGCAAGATTTGTTTCTGGACTCTAGTCTATTCCATTGGTCTAAACATCTGTCTTTATGCCAGGACCATACTGTATTAGTTAGTATAGCTTTGTGGTAAGTTTTTAAATCAGGAAGTATGAGTCCTCCAGCTTTGTTCTTTTTCAAGATTATTTTAGCTGCTTGGGGTCCTCTGAGATTCCATATTATTTTTATGATGGATTTTTCTATTTTTGCAAAAAACATCATTGGGATTTTGATAGGGATCATTCTAAATCTGTAGGTTGCTTTGGGTAGTATTGACATCCTAACAATATTAAGTCTTCTAATCCATGAACATAGGATACATTTCCATTTACTTATGTCTCCTTTAATATCTTTCAACAATGTTCTATAGTAAAAGTCTTTTACATCCTTGGTTAATTTCAAAGTGTTTAATCCTTTTTTGTTTGTTTGTTTTACAAGTTTGGTTTTAAAATAAGTTTGAATTCACAACAGGTCTTACACACAATAATTTCAATAAATCAGGTACTCCAGAAAACAATGTAGAGTTATGACAATTATGTAATAACTTCTTACTAGTCCAAGGGGATAAAAACCTTTTTCAAATAGGGAAACAAATTAATCTTGCTATAGTACTAACCTCTAAAAGCTATTCTCCTTTATATACTACAATATATTGTCAGTCTTATATACTTTACTTTATAAAGAACTCCTAAAGGAAGAAATTTCTGGAGGTTTTCCCAGATATATACAGCTACATTTTTCTGTTGTGCTTACAGCATCTGCAAAGTATGGCACATCCAAATCCAGATTCTTATGATCAAGGGGCTTCTTCATTGCCTCCATATACTCTTTGAGGTCAGTCAAATTCATAACCATTCCTGTAACAAGATCATTCTCTCCATGTACTATTACCACAACTTTATAATTATGCCCATGGCCATTGGGATTGTTGCATTTCCCAAACAGTTTCAAGTTTTCTTGGTTACTCAGAGATTTGCTGTCAAGCTGGTGGGTCACACTAAAGGAGACAAGGGGGACACTTGTGCCTTGTGGTTACCAACTGCACCTGCTCCACTTGCCGCCTTACCTCTAGTATTTTATTCTTTTTTTTTTTAAAGATTTTATTGACTTATTTGAGAGAGAGAGAGAAATCACAAGCAGAAGGGGGGCAGAGGGAGAGAGAGAAGCAGACTCTCTGCTGAGCAGGTTGCCCCACATGGGGCTTGATCCCAGGACCTCAGGATCATGACCTGAGCTGAAGGCAGATGCTTAACTGACTGCACCACCCAGGAGCCCCAATATCTTATTATTTTTAATGCTATTGTAAAAGGATTGCTTAATTTCTTTTCCATATTGTTCATTGTTTATTGTGTAGAAATGCAACTAGTTTTTGCGGGTTGCCTTTATATCCTGCTACTTTGCTGAATTTGATTATTCTAGCAATTTTTCTGGTGTGTGGAATCTTTAGTGTTTTCTGTATGTAAGATCATATCATCTTACTTTTACGTCTTCATTATCAATTTGAATGCCTTTTATTTCTTTTTTGCCTAATTGCTGTGGCTTGAAGTGGTGAAAGTGGGCCTTCTGGCTTTGTTTCTGATCTTAGAGGAAAAGCTTTCAGTCTTTTACCATTGAATATGATGTTTGCTATGGATTTCTCATATATGGCTTTTATTATGTTTTGTTATCTTGAGGTAGTTTACTTCTATTATTAGTGTGTTGAGTTTTTTTTTATCTTGAGAGGGTGCTGAATTTTATCAAATACTTTTTCTGATCATGAGGTTTTTCTGTCATTCTGTTAATGTGGTGTGTTTATACTGATCATTTTTTTAAGTCTGTGAATCTTTTTTTTTAAAGAATATTAATTTATTTATTTGTCAGAGAGAGAGAGAGCACAAGTAGGGTAGCAGCAAGCAGAGGGAGAAGCAGGGTCCCCACTGAGCAAGGAGTCTGATGCAGGACTCAAACCCAGGTCCCTGGGATCATGACCTGAGCTGAAGGCAGACACTTAACCAACTGAGCCACCCAGGTATCCCTACACCTATCAGTTTTCATGTTGAATTTTCCTTGCATTCCAGGAATAAATCCCACTTGGTCATGGTGTATAATCTTTCTAATATACTAGTGAATTCAGTTTACTAGTATTTTGTTGAGGAGTTTTGTATCAACATTCATAAAAGATATTGGTCTGTAGTTTTCTTTTCTTGTAGTGTCCTTGACTTTGTTATGAGAGTAATGCTGGCCTCATAAAATGAGTTAGGAAGTGTTCCGGTCTCTTCAATTTTTTGCAACAGAAGGTTTGGTGTTAGTTCATCAATGGTGTTAGCTAATTCAATGTGTGGTAGAGTTCACCAGTGAATCCATCTCATCCAGGGTTCTTTGTCAGGAGATTTTCGATTATTGATTCTGTCTTTTAATCTATCTATTGTTTTTCTATCTTTGTGATTTAGTCTCGATAGATTTTGTGTTTCTAAGAATTTCTTCATTTCATCTAGGTTATCCAGTTGGTTGATGTACAACTGTTCATAGTACTCTAATTCTTTTTATTTCTGTAGAATCAGTAGTAATAAATAGAGATTCCTACTATTTGGAGGACAGAGTCCTTATTGCCCATCCTGTCTCCCACAAGTTGTTGTGCAAGCTGCTCCAGGAGCACGTGCACAACTGCCTGCCATGGAACTGAACGATGGGGAATGGGTAGCTGCTGCAGTGCTAAGAGCTGAAATTGGCTGAAGTTAATTACAATTTACAGTCCCAACCTTTGCCTGGAAGTGGCAAGCCTTCATTAGACTCCAGAGTTCCAAAATAGTTACATCACACAGATTCTGACAGTAGAATTTTTATCTAGATGGGGAGCTGGATCCCTGGTGCTTCCTACACTATCTTCTACCCCAAATCCTTCCCAACTGGGGCTTTTAACTTGCTGTTATCTAGACTGGTTCCTCTTTAGACCTTCTGCATAGCTGATAACTTAACTTGCTCATATCTCTCATTATGGGAGATTCTTTCCAGTCTTTGTTAATTGGATCACTTTTCCCAAGGTCCATGTCTTCATCTTTCTTGGTTTATTCATCCAGTGGCCTTTTGAATGGAGGTAACTGGGAGACCAATTTTTGACATATGTTTGAAAATGCCTTTATTCTAGGGAGGCCTGGGTGGCTCAGTCGGTTAAGCGTCTGCCTTCAGCTCAGGTCATGATCCCAGGGTCCTGGGATTGAGTCCACATTGGGCTCCTTGCTTAGCGGGGAGCCTGCTTCTCCCTCTGCCTGCCTCTCCCCCTGCTTGTGCTTTTTCTCTCTGACAAATAAATAAATAAAATCTTTTAAAAAATGCCTTGATTTTTGATCCATCTTTAATTGATATTTTGTTTGGATATGTAATTCTATATTACAAATAATTTATCTCATAATTTTGAAGACATTTTTTCCAGCTTCCGTGTACCTTTTGAGAAGTGTGATCCAATTTGATTCTTGATCCTTTGTGTGTAAATTCATTTTATTTCTGGAAGTTTTAAGAGCAGTCTCTCTGACTCAATTCTGATATTTCCTGATGATGTACCTTAGAATAGGACTATTTTTATCCACTATTCTGTGCTCTCATGGATTCTTTCAATGTGAAAATATATCCTTCAGATTTGGAAAATTTTCTGTTTTCTCTGTTTTCTCTTTCTGGAACTCTTTTATTATGATGTTGGACCTCTTGGACTTAGCTTCTAACTTTCTTATCTTTTCTTTCTTATTTTTCACACCTTTGTCTTTTTGATTCTACTTTCTGAGAGATATTTTAATTTTTATTATCGAGTCATTCTAGAAATTGAGTTTTTCATTTCTATGACTATTTTTAAGAAGTGAAAGCACTTTTTTTGTTTTCTGAAAGTTTCTTCTCTGTAGCATTGTATTCTTGCTTTATTGATGCAAAATCTTATTTCTTTTGGAGAATACTGATGATACAATGTAAGAAAATGGCCTTTTTCTTGAATGACCTCTATTTCCTTCAATTTCCTTTATCTGTCTTTGTTTTGTTTTTCTCTGCAAACATGGTGTCTTTCTTTCTATGTCTATTGTCCTTGGCTGTGAATTAATATTTAACTGTGGTCCACTAAGAAGCTGATTGCATGTACAGGGCTTATTGACTATGGACTTTACAATAGGCTGAGCTGATTTGGTTATTTCATGGAGGATAGACTCAAATATCAATATCTTTACTTTCTTTTTTGTGTTTTTGTCAGATTCTGCAAATAAAGATCTCTCCTGCCAGTGTTCTGTGATCCAAGTCACGGAAGAGGTTTGGGGTTTTAATATTCAGTCTCCTTCAGTAGGATATGCCTTCAATCCTCCATCAGTATGGTACCCCTGACTTCAACTGTGCTTGGTGTCCCAGTCCAGAGGATCTCTATGTTCCCATTCCCTGGGGTGAAGGAGTGTCAGTCACTCAGCTGAGCAAAGTAGGGGATCTCATTTAGGCCTTCTTAACTAAACTTTCAACATTCTTCTCAGTTTTAGCTGCATCTTCACTTTCAATACCAGAATTTCCTAAAGCTGCTGATTTCTGAGACCTGCGAAGATTTGGTTTGTAAATTGGGTTTCTGCTTAGTTTTTCCCACTGACAACTTAGGATTCAGCCTTTTCCAGTCTGCAAAAATATCCATTCATCTTTATGCTTTGCATCTCCCCAAATGTTGCTGCCATTAAAAAAAAAAGATTTTAAATTTTAGAGCAGTTTTAGGTTCACAACAAAATTGAGTGGAAAGTATAGGACTCTCTCCCCACTTATGCACTGCCTCTTCCATTATCAACATTCCTCACTGGAGTGTTACTTTGGTTACAATTGATGAACCTACATTGGCACATCTTTATCACCCCAAGTCAATAGCTTACATCAGGGTTCACTCTTGATGCTGTACATTCTGTGGTTTTGAACAAATATATAATGACATGTATCCACCATTACAGTATCATAAGGGTAGTTTTGTTGCCCTAAATATCCTCTCTGTTCTGCTTATTCATTCCTTTCTCCCCCAACTCCTGCCATTATTTTTTCCCCAAGACTCCTTGTGCTTGTAAGCTTATGCTTTCCTTTAAAATAATACCTTTAAAGAAAAATAATACCCTTTACAGTTTTGTTAGTGGGGATTTACAAGGGAGAAGAGGTAAATGTGTGTGTTCAATCTGCCACATGATAACCAGCCTGAAAAAATATTTTTAAAACAGAGCAATGTACATTTTATTTAGTTTCTCAAGTCTGATGGTCTAAAAACAACAAATCAGTATTTTGTAGTTAAAAGTCAGTTTTCAGGAAATTTAATTTTTGCTTTGGATTAGAAACATTTAGTATTTTTCTTTGTCCTAAAGAGAAAGCATTAAAATTTGGAAAGAATATTTCACCCTTTCCCATCAAAAACACCAATAAGCCCTGAACACTTATAATTATAAAACTTCAAAATAATTATTTTGTTCCAATATTTATTTATAGGAAATTAAAGCCTGGGGATTAGGTAGCATTTGGAGCTGTACTTTCTATTCCTGGAAGAAATGAAACCAGAGCCTAGGTGTTTTGAGGGAAGAGTGGTGGTGATGGAAAAGGAGAGGAGAGGGAGATTATGGGTTAGGAAGAGAATCAATAAAATGTCGGCCAGAGGAAAAGTTGTCTCTTGGCTGAAGTATAACTGGTTTTGATGTCATTTATTTTCCTTTTGGCTCCATCTTCATCAGGGATCTAATGTTTCCCACATGTTCAGTTTTTTCTCTTGAGGAGGAAGGCAGTTCGTATAAATCACACAGACTCTAATGACATGTGTTACTACTTCTCCTAGGAGTCTTTACATTTTCAAAGAGGGTATGGGAAGCAGTATCCTTAGGATACTCTAATGATGAAATTTTAGATGTCTTAATTATTCAAGTAGGGTAATTATTTTGCAATAATAGTTGTTTGCAGGTGCTCCTCAATTCATTTCTATTCTGGCTATTTTGTGAGACCACCCTGAACCCCCTGCCTACTCCCCCCAAAAGGGAGATTTCTGAAAATCTTTCTCCTAGTTAGATATTTAGCTTTAGTTTGAACTCCAATCCAGTTGTTATAACTGTTAGGTTTTTCATAAAAAAATTTTTTTTTAACTAGCAACATTTGGAATTCCATTACACAGTTGATGTAATCTTGAGTTTTCCCTTTCAATGCAATGGTAAAAACCAGGATTTCAAAAAAATGAATCAGAAATAATGTAACTGGAAAGGATATATCATTTTTTTGCCTACAAATTTCTTATATGGTTATAAAACCCAAGGGTACAAATTAAACAATGATAATTAATTAGAGTTTAGGGAAGACTGGATATCAATAAATACATAAAAATAAAGACTTTTACACTAACAGTAATTAGTTATAAAAATATATTAATAAAACGATTACCTTCATAACAAAAAATATGAATAACCTTAGCAAGAAACGTGTGAAAAGTATATGAAGAAAGTACATATAGTTGTATTTGATTGAAACTGAATTAGTAAGAATGAATATTATAAAGATATTAATTTTTCCTAATTTCATTTATAGATTTAATACATTTTCAATTAAATACACTAACATTTATTTTTTTGAGCAGGACACTATTTTTCTGAAGTTTATATGGAAGAATAAACTGGCAAGATATGGAAGGGAAACTTTTGTAAAAGTTATGTATAATTACCATAATTGCCATATAATAGAATATATTATTAAATAATAGTAACTAAAAAAATGTGTTTCTGATCCAGAAATAGACAGATCAATGGAAAAGGTTAAGCCAGAAACAGATTTTAATATATATCCAAACTTAATAGATGATAAGCAGGCATCATGAATATATAATTTATAAATATTCAATAACTAAAGTTGGTTAGAAAAGTTTATGAATTTAATTTAAATCTTATATTTTCTAAAGAAATTCAGATGTCCTGAAGAGTCAAACTATAAAAGTTAGAAGAATACATATTGAAATAGCTGATATTTGTATATGCAAGAACTTTCTAGGCTTAAATCGATAGATGAAATCACACAGAAAATTTGATAGGTTTTACCAGAAAAGAAAACGCTTTAAGAAAAATTAAAACCCTACAATAAAAGACAAAAAACTAGATAAAACAATGGGCTTATGTATATATGTATATAGGGCAAAGAGCTATTATTTTCACTATATTAAAAAATAAATAGATATCAATAAGTAAAGCAACAACTCTATTAAAATAAATTGGCAAAGAAAAAGACCACTTAAGAAGTGCTGAAAGAGACTGGATGTGAAAATACAACTGGAGAGAAAATATTTATGCTTTCTAGTAGTCAGAGAAATGTGAAATGAAATAAGAATAAAAAGGTATTATATTCTTATTACAATTTAAAAAATGATAATAATTGGTGCTAGTATGAAGGCTTGTCACTGTCTCTGGGAGTCTGAATTAGAAGCTTATGCACCTTAGCCATATACAACAGGAGATTTAACAAAGAGGGCCTTTTAAGTGATAATATGGCTTAAGGAAATCCAGTATAAACAAAAAAACTTATGACACCAAAAGCACAAGCAACAGAAGCAAAAATAAACAAGCAGGACAACATTAAACTAAAAAGCTTCTACACAGTAAAGGAAACAATCAACAGAGTGAACAGGTAACCTAAGAATGGGAGAAAATACTTACAAACCATGTAGATGATAAGGGGTTAATATCCAAACAAATAAGTAACTCTTGCAGCAGAAGAAAGAAAACAACAGCAAATAACCCAATTAAAAAATGGGCAAAGTGCTTGAACAGACATTTCTTCAAAGAAGACATACAGTTGGCCAACATGTATGTGAAAAGATGCTCAACATCACTAGTCATCAGGGAAATGGAAATGAAAACCACAATGAGATATCACCTCCCACCTGTCAAGATGACTATTACCAAAAAAACAAAAGATAATAAATGTGACTGAGGATGTGAAGGAACTTGAATCATTGTACAGTGTTGGTGGGAAATTAAATTGGTAAAGCCACAATGGAAAACAGTATGGACAGTCCTGAAAAAATTAAAAGTAGAACTATTGTATGACCCAGCAATCCCACTTCTGGATAAATATAAAAGAATTGAAACCAGTTATTTTGAAGAGATACATGTACTCCCATGTTCAACATAGCATTATTCAGAATAGCCGAGAAAAAAATGTCTATTGATGGATGAATTAATAAAGAAAATGTGGTATTATACATACAATCCAGACTTAAAAAAGAAGGAAATCTTGCCATATGTAACAATAGGGATGAACTTGGAGAATATTATGCTGAGTGAATTATAAGCCAGCCACAGAAGGTCAAATACTACATGATTCCACTTGTATGAGGTATCTAGAATAGTCAAATTGATGGAAACAGAGAATAGAATAGTGGTTGCCAGGATTGAGGGGAGGAGGAAATGTGGAGTTGCTGTTCAATGGGTCATGCAAGATGAATAAGTTCTAGAGATCTGCTGTACAACATTGTGCCTGTAGTGAACAGTACCGTATTATGCACTTAAAAATTTGTTAGGAATAGACAGTACTCAGGTTGAGTGTTCTTATCAATACAAAAAGTTAAAACCCAAATATAGATTTAAAAACTGATGCATAAATGCTTTTCGAACTGCAGTTTATAGTGCTGAAAAACTGGAATCTACATAAATACCCCAAAATAGAAAAAACTATGGCATATCGATAAACAAAAATATTTGCATAGCATCTTAATAACGTGTTAAGGGATAGAAGTGGAATACATTTAAATGTGATAGTTTCACAACTATATAAAATGCATTTAAAATATAGAAGGAAATGCACTAGAATATTCATAACATTTGACTTTGGATTGTGAGATTATGGATATCATTTATTCTTCTGTTTATTTTGATGCATTTTCTAGATTTTTCCCAAGGGGCATTTGATATTGTAATTAGGAAAAATTAACTAAGAGTAATCATGACCCTCTTTCCATCCTTCCATGTAAATTTTAACTTATTTAGTTTCTCTGACTTTTTGGTAACATCCTTTCTTTTTCTCCTTTATAATAAATGTTATTATTTATTTATTTATTTATTTATTTATAGATTTATTTATTTATTTTAGAGAGAGAATGCATGGTGGGGGAGGGGCAGAGGGAGGGAGAGAGAGAGAGAAAGAGAATCTCAAGCAGACTCTGTGTTGAGTGTGGAGCCTGAGGCTGGGCTCCATCCCAGGACCCTGAGATTACAACCTGAGCCAAAACCAAGAGTCTGATGCTGAACTTGCTGAGCCACCCAGGTGCTCCATAAAAGTGCTTTTTGTTCTTGAGGCACCTGGGTGGTTCAGTGGTTGGGCATCCCACTCTTGATTTCAGCTGGAGTCGTGGATTGGGCCCTGCTGTGGGCTTCACACTCAGCGCAGAGTCTGCTTGTCCCTCTTGTTCTGCTCTGCCCCCTGCTCACATGTGCTCTCTCTCTCTCTCAAAAATAAATAAATACAATCTTAAAAAAATGTTTTTATTTTCTCATTTCTCATCAACTTCAATTTTCTTTCCCCTTTTTTTCTTAGTCATTTACCCACCTTTTTGCTATGCTTTGTAATTATGCATCTTTCCATCTTCTCTGTTATGTCCTATCTGGTCTTTTAAGAAACTTTTTTTTTTAAGATTTTATTTATTTATTTGACAGAGAGATAGAGAGCACAAGTAGGCAGAGGGGCAGGCAGAGGGAGAGGGAGAAGCAGGCTTTCCGCTGAGCAGGGAGCCCGATGTGGGACTTGATCCCAGGACCCCAGGATCATGACCTGAGCTGAAGGTAGATGCTTAACCGACTGAGCCACCCAGGTGTCCTTCTGTCTGATCCTTTATTTCCTTTCTTATATAAGGAATATCTCTTCTGGAAGATTCCCATTTTATTGCCTCAAAAATGACTTTGTCTCATTAGAAGACTTTTTCTGTATCTCATTTCTGTTAAAGGCTCTACATTGTACAGTGATACATGCTGCTGTGTAATTTTTTACTTCTAGCAACTTAAATTTTTCATAGTAAGGTTTTTCTGTTTTCAGTTATAATTTGGTAAAAATATAATTTAATCTGTATATTATGAACACTGTCAAGTGTAATTCCTTCCTCAGATATCAAATTACAACATCAAGCTTATGGAGCGTGTTAAACATTAAATATTAAAAAATAAAGGGTCATGGTTATACATCTGTGTTTAGTAATCTTTTATAGACATATTTGAAGAGATGATTATATATAGTTTTTCTTTTAGACTTAAGCTCTTTCTCTCTTCCCCAGCCCACCCACATTTTCAATAAAATTTTCTTTGTTATTATTTTCCAACTAAAACTCATTCTTGGTGATCATACTTAGAAGGTCGAGGAAACAAAATGAGCTTTCAAATTATGCAACTTTCCCCCTTTGTGTTCCCTCTTTATATTTTGTTTCCATAAGGAAATATCAAGTGGACCTAAGTCATCTTTGGTCAGGCAGTCAGAGCTTTTGGGAAAGAAGATTCAGGTCTGTAGGTTCAGGTTTGAGTAGTGGCAAAGCCCACCCTGCAGCCTGGCTTGGGATGTGGATGCTGGTGCAAGCAACCTATGGAGCACAGGAGTGGAACCTTCTGAACATCCTTAACGTACTTCAGTACGTTTCAGCCCAAAGATGGAAATTCACTGTCATGGTCCTCCCTGAAGGTCTGGCAGGGCAGGTCCCTGGGACAGTGCAAGGCTAAGTGTTGGCAAAATTTGTTTTTTTTTTCTGTATTCAGATTTGTTCATTGGAGGCTGGTGAAACTAGGACATTTTGCAGCTTGGATTTATTGACACACAGGATATTCTCCTTAGAGGGATATAGAGATCAGGGAAAAAATATGAATTAAATTTATTTTGCTCCACATCTGCCAGTTTATAGCTGCTGCTGTAAGAAAAGGCTTTGATAGATAATAGCCAGGGAAAATTCCTATACCTTTGGGCTGTGCTTCCAGCTGGTCTCTTGGGAGAGCTGTTAATAAATCCTTAGATGGGGGTGGGGAGGAGAGGACACTTCCCTGTCATATCAAATATTAATTTAAAAGTTGATCAAGGCTGTTCTGTAGCAAACCTGCTTCTCAGTCTCCTGAAATGTATGCTCTTGCTGCTGATTTTTTTTTTTTAATAGTCACTGGGAACTACAACATACTGGCAGAATTCATTTTGTTTATACTCAGCAGGGCTTCTGGGCTTTTAAAGACCCCAGTCCTTCCTTCTGTCCTATATACCTTCTCGTATACAAATCGCCACAAAATTAAATTAAAAAAAAAATGAAAACACTAAAAATAATCTGTGACTGTGCAGTCTTAGTGGGGATATGAAAGCTGCCCCAGACTGGGGTTCTGGAGCTTTCTTCATTATCAGAACACTTCCTTAGGTAACTTGGACTGATTGTGAAATGTCTGTTTTCCTATGCCTTCTAGCCTCAAATACTCCCTGGTCCCATGGGAGAGATCAGCTGTGAAAGAAAGAAAATGGTTTTTGGCTTACTACCATCCATCTTCTTTTCTCTCTCATTTCTGTTTCTTTGTTCCCCTGCATGTCTCTCCTGTTACACACACACACACACCACACAGACACAGATACCATGTACACACGTACCATGCACCCATACACCCTTGTAGACATCACATATGCATGTATGCACAGATACCATGTACACACACACAGACGCTCTACAGACATCACATATAGACACACACACATACACATGAGTAAACCTTAGATTTAGATTTTTGATATCTATTAATGGCTTTTACTGATAATTTCTATGTTGTAGTACTAATCTAGTACCATTACTTGGCAATATTTGATATCATCAGAAAACCCTTATAGATATGGATCACACTATTTTCTCTAGAACTCCCTGGTTCTATACGACTTAACGAAAACTGCCATTCTTTATTAGGCTGTTGTAATTAATCAGGAGGCAGGACTGAAAGTGGAAAGATGGAAAACTTGAGTAAGGAAGCCTGACTATATGGAGACTCTATTTTGTTATGGCTAATGTCCAATAATCAGGGTTCTAGTGAATTTCCTACTTCTTTCTAGCTTAATTCAGTATAGAAAAAAATATGTTGAGCTTGGATCTTTACTGCAAAATGCAAGGTATGTGGAATATAAGATCATTTGTGACATTCAAACTGAGGATTAACTGATTATCACAGCATCAGTAAAGGAGGATCATTTCATTTTAACATTTTTATTGTTGTTGGTTAAGGAATGCTAAAAAGAACTTGAGAAATAAATGTATTGATTACAAGGTATAATAGGAGGTGGTTTTAAGAAAAACCCAACCTCTTCTAATTATGATAATTATAGATTACTAAGCTGCAAGGAAAAGGTATAATGTGCTAATGAGATAAGTATAGAAAGATCAGAGAAGAAAAACAATATGTGAAATCTAATATAAATTTTAGAAGAGTAAGAACTTACTTGGGACCATTGTGATTTATATAAATAAAAGCAAACACAATTTTACATCATCATTTCTTTTTAATTGAATGGTAGTGGAATGAAGAATTATTTCCAATTGGAATTAGGATTTTCCTAGATTTTATGAAAAGACTGCAAGTAATGCTTTAATATAAAATCCTCAAAGAAATGTGGTGAATTCTCTCTAAGAAAAAAAATGGGTATTTCAAATTCATTGAGTTTTTGCAGTTTATGTATATACAGTTTTCTGAACTTAAAACATATTACATGAAGTTTTAAAATTCTCTTTCTAATATGCTGAAATGTTGGGGTTTAATTTTTATTCTTGAATTATGCAAAGCTGTTGGCCTTGGTTGCCAATCCACAGAAATTTACATAAATTTGCTAAGTAGAATAATGATTGTTATTCAAATGATAATGTTGAGATTTTTCTATCTGTTCACAATATTTTCAGAGTGAAAGAAACATTCAACAATTGCAGGTTCAAAGTTCTAAATGTGATCTTCAGTGCAGTGGTTTCATTCAGCTTTAGTGTATAAAGTTTTCCATTTGCTAGGTTTAAGTAGGTTTGAAAAAAAATAAAAAGAGAATTTTAATTATGAAGTAAATTGAAAACAGGATTTTTTGTATTATTAATGCACAAAGCTCTTAAAATTCATACAGTGGCAAAAACCATGAAAAAAATGCCAAATATTCCATATTGAACAGATTTGTCTATATGAGAACAAATGAGGACATAATTCTTTGTTGTATTCTTTTATTTTTTTCAGTCGCTGACTCCATGTTTAAGAGTTTGGATTCCAATTGATTGTATACTAAATTGGGGGAAGTGTGTGTGTAAGAATGATGAAAACTTTTGCTATATGAAGTCCAAAGCAGCTCTCACAAAACTCAGAAAATATGTTCCCACATTTTGGGGCATTTTCTTTCAAATAAAATTGCAATAATAAAAGATAAAAACTTTTGAAAAGGCTTTCACTGATTGAAGAGAAGTTTGAGGATTGAGGAGGAGGGTAGTAGAATAGTGTGAATCGTATTTTGAATTGCGCACTATTACAAAGGGATACAAAGCAGCTAGCATGGGTGTAGCTCTTGGAGAAATTAGGAGAGCTGAATCCAAATCTTAAGTCCCTTGTTGAGCTTTTGGGGATATTTAAGAAGTAATCTAACCTTTCACTGTCTGAGTTGGGGATGATAATGCTGGTGGTGGAAAGAGGGTGGTTTAATTGTGACATTTACTGCTCCATTGATCACCAGAGTTTATTTGGAAGATGTGGCAGACTTGGCAGGTATTCACAGTTTTTTGTGTGTAGGTCCCTCAGAATAGTTTCACATGCAAAAAGAATACATTACATAATCTTTTCTCTGAGAGAGTGTGTCAGTTTGGGTTGGCTAGGTTATGCGCTGGTAGCAAACAACCTTAGGATTGCAGCATCCTAAAATGGCTCTAACACTGCTACTTGGGTGGAGAATGGTAAAGTTCAGTCAGAAGGAGTAATGGAATAAATTAATGGCAACAGAACTTAAAGCAGCAAAGTGGTAGTGGATATTGAGTGCACTTTTCTTCTGGTGCCATTGGGATGACATTTTGCTTCTTTCTCTCTGGTACTCACTAGTAGGGTAAAAGAAATAATCCCAAGTTTTATTGTCATTAACCCAAAGTATTTAGGGGGACAAGGGAAATATAATTGTGATGACTAGGGAGACTTGTTTATGACCATCGTATACCTTTCATTTTTGATCTTTAAATTCCCAAACAAGATATATTACATCAACTATTTTCTAGGAGCTGAGTATTCTCTTCCATGAAGTCAAAGAGCTTTCTCAATCATTTTGAGAAAGTCAGTTATAAATGATTTCCTCCAAAGGACCCAGTGAAAGCCAGATTTTAGTCCTACCTTTCTTTTCCTTTTATATTTCTATTGTACGAAATAACTCCCTTTGTGGTAATGTAAACTAAGCACAGACTACAGCTATCTCAGACTGTCAAGGGTGTGAAATGGCAAAAACTAAACTCTGTGCACTGAATAAAACAAAGCAGAAAGATGAATTTATTGCAGGGCTTTTGAACTCCAAGCCAAGAAATTCAAGTCTGTGGGAGCAATGAGTTTTGAGTTGCTTACAATACTAAGGGATTTTTATGGAGTAAATCAAGACATTCTTTGGCTTTTTCAGCTGAAGCTTAGAGTCTTCTTCCCTATTTGGATCAGGGTAGCTAAGTTAGGGAAACAGGAAATCCAGAAATGGTGTGAACAGACTTGGTGTTTGGGTATTGGCTGGTGTCCTCTGCTGATTTCTGAGAACAGCTGTAAATTCCTATAACTTTGGTTAAGTTTTCTTTATGTGCCTGCATTGACCATTTCCATTTTGTCACTGACATAAGTGAGTCCATTTTGGTTTGATTCTACAAAAGTAACTAGGATCTTTATCAGAACATATTATGCATATAGCCCCAAATTAGTTTATAACACACATAATAAGAATATATTGACCTATCTGGGTTTTCTTGCATTTAAAAAAACACATTGCTAATTTCCCAGTAAATGCCTCTTTCCCTATGCATTTGAAATGGATGGTATTCACCTGGCTCTAAGGTTTGGGATGGGAGAATTTGAATATGCTGGAAAACTGTTTGTGTCCCATGTTTTCTACTTAAGTGACATCTCTGTGTAGGTGTCTTTTCTGAACTGCAGCAATTTCTCCTTTGCATTTAGAAGAGAAATAAATGTGAATCATAAAAAAAGTTCTTGGCTGCCTAGCACATACTAGGCAATTTAGTTGGGATCAGGAATGTGCATTCTCTAGCTGCTAGGAAATAGCATTTCTGTGCATTTGGCAAGGAGAAGGGATGCAAAGACATATTTAAGTCAAATTAACTTGATTCTGACTGCTTTCAATAAAAGGTGAAACACATACATTGATAATTTTAATAGCTATTCTTAGTTTAAGTTATTTTAAATCATCTATTAAACTCAACAACTTGTATTTAACTGCATTTCAGTATATAAAAAACTTTAAAAATGGGCAGCCTATTATAGTAAAGAAAATGACATCATTTTAATAATTAAATTTACCAATCAATCATTTTAGTTCTTACAGAAGGAAAAAAAGAGTGAAACTATATATGTAAAAGCCACCATCCTACCTGGAATAACTACTAAAGTACATATCTGGTTGATAATAGTCTTCAATAAATATTTTTTTAGATTTTAATTCCAGTACAGTTAATATACAGTGTTATATTAGTTTCAAGTGTACAATATAGTGATTCAGCAGTTCCATACATCATCTGGTGCTCATCGTGATAAGTACTCTTAATCCCTTTCACCTATTTCCCCCATCCCCCCACCCACCTCCGCTCTGGTAACCATCAGTTTGTTCTCTATAGTAAAGAGATTTTGGTGTGTCTTTTTTCTTTGTTTTGTTTCTTAAATTCCAGGTATGAGTGAAATCATATGGTATTTGTCTTTCTCTGACTGACTTATTTTACTTAGCATCATACTCTCCAGATGCATCCATGTTGTCGCAAATGGCAAGATTTCATTCTCTTTTATGGCTGAGTAATACTCCCATTGTGTGTATGTATATATACACCACATCTTTTTTATCCATTCATCTATGGATGGACACTTGGGCTGTTTGCATAGTTTGGCTATTATAAATAATGCTGTGATAAACATAGGGGTGCATACATATTTGCAAATCAGTGTTTTTATATTCTTTGATATATACTGGGTAGATACTCAGTAGTGGAATTACTGGATCATATGGGAGTTCTATTTTTAATTTTTTGAGGAATATCATACTGTTTTCCAAGGTTGGCTGTACTAGTTTACATTCCCACTAACAGTGCAAGAGGGTTTCTTTTTCTCCACATTCTTGCCAATACTTGTTTATTGTGTTTTTTATTTTAGTCATTCTGACAGGTATGAGGTGATATCACATTGTAGTTTTTAAAAAAAGATTTGTTTATTTAGAGAGAGAGTGAGAGAACACAAGTGGGAGAAGCAGAGGGAGAAGGAGAGAGAAACTCAGGCAGACTCTGTGCTAAGCATGGAGCCCAACAAGGGGCCCAATCTCATGACCCTGGGATCACGACATTAGCTGAAACCAAGAGTTGGATGCCTAACCCAACTTTGCCACCCAGGTGCCCCTCACATTGTAGTTTTGATTTGCATTTCCCTGATGATAAGTGATGATGAGTGTCTTTTCATGTGTCTGTTGGCCATCTGTATGTCTTCTTTGGAGAAATGTCTGTTCATTTCTTCTGCCTATTTTTAATTGGATTACTTGGTTTTTGGGTGTTGGTTTGTATAAATTCTTTATATATTTTGGATACTAACCCTTTATTGGATATGTTCATTTACAAGTATCTTCCCCATTCAGTAGGTTGTCTTTTAGCTTTGTTAATTGTTTCCTTTGCTGTGCATCAGCTTTTCATTTTGATATGGTCCCAATAGTTCATTTTTGCTTTTGTTTCCTTTGCCTCAGGAGGCAGATCTAGAAAAACGTTGGTATGGTTGATGTCAGAGAAATTACTGCCTATGCTCTCTTCTGTGATTTTTATGGTTTCAGCTTTCACATTTAGGTCCTTAATCCATTTTGAATTTATTTTTGTGTATGGTGTAAGAAAATGGTCCAGTTTCATTCTTTTGTGTGTAGTTGTCCAGTTTTCCCAGCACCATTTGTTGAAGAGACTGTGTTTCATTGCATATTCTTGCTTCCTTTGCCACCCTATAATTGTGGGTTTATTTGTGGACTCTATTCTGTTCTCTTGATCTCTGTGTCTGTTTTTGTGCCAGTAATATGGTGTTTTGATTACTACAGCTTTATAGTATATTCTGATATCTGGGATTATGATACTCCAGCTTTGTTTTTCTTTTTCAGGATTGCTCTGGCTACTTGGGTCTTTTGTGGTTCCATACAAATTTTAAGATTCTTTGTTCTAGTTCTGTGAAAATGCTGTTGGTATTTTGATAGGAATTGCATTAAATCTGTAGATCGTTTTGGGTAGTATGGACATTTTAATGATATTTGTTTTTCCAGTCCATGAGCATGGAATATCTTTCCCTTTGTTTGTGTCATCTTCAGTTTCTCTCATCAGTGTTTTATAGTTTTCAGAGTATGGAAGTTTTTTACCTCCTTAGTTAGTTTATTCCCAGGTATTTTTTTATTTCTGGTGTAATTTTAAATGGGATTGTTTTCTTAATTTCTCTTTCTTCTACTTCATTATTAGTGTATAGAAATTTCTGTATAGGTCTTCAATAAATATTGAATGTTATTTTGTGATAATATTAAACAAATTTATAGAAATGATTTTCCTTCTTTATTGATGGTAGATTTTTTGAGTAGGCAAAGATTTTTTTTAATATAGCTATTGAGGTATACTTTCTAAAGTGCCCATTGTGCCCATTCGCAATCAATCTCCAAAGCAGGAAATCACTGCTTCCATTCCCCCAACCCAGGAAACCACTGATGTGCTTTTGGTCTCTCTTGAGTTTTGTTTTTTTTTTAATGAAATTATTAAATTTATGATATAAATGGTATAAAACAACATGTAGTCTTTAGGTCTGGTTTCTTTTACAAAGCATAATATTTTCAGTGTTCATCTGTATTGAAGCATAGTGTCAGTAGTTTGCTACTTTTTATTGCTGAATACTATTCCATTTTATTTATTCATGTAGTGGTTAATAGACATTTGGTTTGTTTACAGTTTTTGGCTATTATGAATAATTATGCTATGAATATTCATGTAAAAGTCTTTGGACAAATGTTTTTATTTCTTTTGGGTGGATATCTAGGAGTGGAATTGTTGGGTTATTTGTCACACTTATGCTTAACACATTTTTAAGAAACTACCAACCTGTTTTCTAAAAGAAGCTGTGTCATATCGCATTCTTACTAGTGAGATTTGAGGGTTCCCTTTTCTCCACATCCTTGCCAACACTTATTATTTCTTGTCTTTTTGATAATAGTCATTCTAACAAGTGTGAAGTGATAGCTCATTGCAGTTCTGGTCTGCATTTCCCTGATGATTAGTGATTAGTGATGTTGAGCATCTTTTCATGTACCAATTGGCCATTTGTATGTCTTCATTGGGAAAATGTGTATTCAGACCCTCTACCCATTTTTTTTAAATTGGAATTTTTTTTTCTATTAAGTTGTATGAGGTCTTTATATATGTTGGTTATTAACCTCTGATTAGATATATGATTTGCAAATATTTTTTCCCATTCAGTAGGCTGCCTTTTCATTTTCGTAATGGTTTCCTTTGCTGTAAAGAAGCTCTTTACTTTGATGTAGTTCTAGTTTTTTATTTTTGCTTTTGTAGCCTTTACTTTTTGTGTCAAATCCAAAAACTCATTGCCAAGATCATTGTCAAGGAGCTTACTTCCTATTTTTTTTCTAGGAGTTTTATGATTTCCAGTCTTACATTCAAGTCTTTAATTATTTTGAGTTGATTTTTGTGTGTGTGTGGTTTAATTTGCTAGTTCAGTTTCACTCTTTTGCATGTGGATATAGTTTTTCCAACACCATTTATTTATTTATTTATTTATTTATTTATTTATTTATTTATTTATTTATTT
>NW_023270854.1:51446070-51451622 GCF_011800145.1 Mirounga leonina | reverse complement strand
TTTATTTATTTATTTATTTATTTATTTATTTATTTATTTATTTATTTTTTAAAGATTTTATTTATCTATTTGACAGAGAAAGACACAGCGAGAGAGGGAACACAAACGGGGAGTGGGAGAGGGAGAAGCAGACTCCCTGCCGAGCAGGGAGCCCGATGCGGGACTCGATCCCAGGACTCCAGGATCATGACCTGAGCCGAAGGCAGTCGCTTAACCAACTGAGCCACCCAGGCGCCCCTCCAACACCATTTATTAAAGAGACTGTTCTTTCCACATTTATATTCTTGGCTCCTTTGTTGTAAATTAATTGATCACATATGTGTAGGTTATTTTCTGGGTTCTCTGTAGTGTTCCATTGATCTACATGTCTGTTTTTATGCCAGTACTATACTGTTTTGATTACTATAGCTTTGTAATATCGTTTGCAACCAGGAAACATGATGCCTCTAATGTTGTTCTTTCTTTAGATTGGTTTGGCTATGTGGTATCTTTTGTGCTTCCATACAAATTTTAGGATTATTTGTTCTATTTCTGTGAAAAATACCATTGGAATTTTGATAAAGCATGTATTGAATCTGTAGACTGCTTTGGGTAAGATGGGCATTTTATCAATATTAATTCTTACGATCCATGAACATGGGATATCATTCCATTTACTTATGTCATCTTCAATTTTTTTCATCAATGTCTTAAGGTTTTCAGTTACAGGTCTTTCATGTTTTTGGTTAAATTTATTCCTAAATAGTTTTATTGCTTCTTGGTCTTTTGGCTAAGATCAAGTGTATTCCTAAATAGTTTATTCTTTTTGATGCAATTGTAAATGGGATTAAAATTTTTTTTGATATTTTGTTAGTAGTCTATAGAAATGCAACTGGTTTTTGCATACTGATTTTATATCCTGCTATTTCACTCAATTTATTTATTAGTTCTAACAGTTTTTTGGTGGAGTCTTTAGGGTTTTCTATATATAATGTCGCCTGCAAATAGGGACTGTTTTACTTCTTTCATTCTGATTTGGATGCCTAATTTCTTTTTCTTACTTTATTACTCTCACCTTTGTTGTGTTGAGGTACATTCCTATACCCACTTTGTTGAGAGTTTTTTCATGTTGAAATTTGTGAAGTGTTTTTTCTGCACCTACTGAGATGATCTTTTTATCTTTCATTTTATATCCTATTGATTGACTTGTGGATGTTGAACTACCGTTGCATCCCTGGAATAAATCTCACTTTATCATTTTGTATGATTTTTAAAAATGTATGTTAATTTGGTTTGCTAATATTTTGTTGTGGATTTTTTAAATCTATATTTATCAGAAATATTAGCCTGTAGGGGCACCTAGGTGGCTCAGTCGGTTGAGTGTCTGCCTTTGGCTCAGGTGGTGATCCCGGGGTCCTGGAATCAAGCCCCACATTGGGCTTCCTGCTTGGTGGGGAGCCTGCTTCTCCCTCTCCCTCTGTTACTCCCCTGCTTGCTCTCTCTCTCTCTTCCAAATAAAAAGTAATAAATAAATAAAAAGAAATTAAAAAAAAGAAATATTAACCTGTAATTTTCTTTTCTTGTAATGTGCTTGTCTAGGTTTGGTATTAGGATAATTTTGGCCCCATAAAATGAATTTAGGAGCATTCCACCCTCTTCTATTTGTGTTAAATAAACAATTTTTAGGACTTTATTATACATTATCAGTTGATTTTTAGCTGTATATATTCAAATTTTTAAAATATTGGCTTTAGAGTTTATAATATGCATTTTTATTTATTACAGTAACCTTTGGTATACAATGACTTAGTCTATTAAAATATTACCTCCAAACATTTCTAACCAATAAAGGTTAGACTAATCTGACTGTCGACTAATCTGATTGTGGCTTGGGGAGCATATTCAAAGTTTATCTAGTTCTTCAGTCTCCTTTGGCTTTTAATTTCTGCCCATATTTCTTGGGTCTTTCCCAAGCTGCCTTTTTATATCTCCCCAGCTGCCTTTTTATGGTTTTCTTATTTGAGGTTCCCTCAGTTAAATATCTGATTCACTGCTTGTTCAAACTAGGACTGCAACCTCAGGCTAGCAAAGTTGTAGGTTTCCCTAGCTTGTTTTCCTTCAGCTTTGCCATGTATAGTTGATAAAATTACAGATTTTCTTCCTATCCCTCACGTAGATGCTACATCCTCTCTGGCAGTGAAGCCGTGCTTTTTGAAGCCAGTCCCACAGTGGTAAAGCTATTGCTTTTGCCAAATGACCTGGGTGGGGGCTGAGAGGATGAATGAAAGCAACCTCAGGAAGAAGGACACTGACTTTGGCTGTTCTTAATGAAAGTTTGAGTAGTTTTTCGGGATGCCTGGGTGGCTTAGTCGGTTAAGTATCTGCCTTCGGCTCAGGTCATGATCCCAGGGTCCTGGGATTGAGCCCCTCATTGGGCTTCTTGCTCAGCAGGAAGCCTGCCTCTCCCTCTGCCCGCTGCTCTGCCTACTTGTCTTCTCTCTCTCTCTGTCAAATAAATAAATAAATAATCTTAAAAAAAAAAAGTTTGAGTAGTTTTTCAAGAGTAAGATCTTCTCAATTTGTTGTTTAGCTTTGATTGACTTTCAGAGACCTGACATTCTTGTATTTGTTCAGTTTGTATTATAATTTTTTTGTGTGTGTGGAAGGGATTCACTGATCTCTTAACACTATTAAAGCTGGAAGTTCCAGGCGCCTGGGTGGCTCAGTTGGTTAAGCGACTGCTTTCGGCTCAGGTCATGATCCTGGAGTCCCTGGATCAAGTCCCGCATCGGGCTCCCTGCTCGGCAGGTAGCCTGCTTCTCCCTCTGACCCTCCCCCCTCTCATGTGCTCTATCTCTCTCATTCTCTCTGTATCAAATAAATAAATAAAATCTTAAAAAAAAAAAAAGCTGGAAGTTCCATCCGTATTTTCTTTTTAAAAGATTGTAATATGCTTGAAAAATTATTTTTAGGGCCTTAAAAAAGATTTTAAGGTTTTTTTTTTTTTTTTTTTTTTTTTTACAGCTACTAATATTGTGTTTGGGGAATAGTTCTATAATTGTTGCTTGGTTAGAAAAATCTTGACATGAAATTTATTTCATACAAAGGCCATACTGGTGCTCTTATGTTTAAAATTAAGAATGATAAAATTAATAAGTTCTTAAAATATTTTTTATTTTAAGCTAAAATAATATTTTATTTTAATATTAAAATATTAAAATATTTAGAACCCCCTAGCATATATGATACAGAGAGAGATGGCAAATGTTTTCTTTTGATTATTCCCATCCATCTTTTATTTATTTATTTATTTATTTATTTTTTATTTTTTTAAAGATTTTATTTATTTATTTGAGAGAGAGAGAATGAGAGACAGAGAGCATGAGAGGGAGGAGGGTCAGAGGGAGAAGCAGACCCCCTGCCGAGCAGGGAGCCCGATGCGGGACTCGATCCCGGGACTCCAGGATCATGACCTGAGCCGAAGGCAGTCGCCTAACCAACTGAGCCACCCAGGCGCTCCCCCATCCATCTTTTAGAAGAAGTTTATCTAAGTCCAGCTTAGATGGTGCAGCCACTCCGGAAAACAGTACAAAGATTCCGTAAAAAGTTGAAAATAGAGCTACTCCACAACCCAGCAATTGCACTACTATGTATTTACTCCAAAGATATAAATGTAGTAATCCAAAGGGGCACCTGCACCCCAATATGTCCACCGTAGCCAAACTAGGGAAAGAGCCCAGATGTCCATTGACAGATGGATAAAGAAGATGTGGAATGGAATACTACTCAGCCACCAAAAATGAAATCTTGCCATTTGCAATGATGTGGATGGAACTAGAGGTATTATGCTAAGCAAAATAAGTCAGTCAGAGAAAGACAAATACCACATGATTTCTCTCATATGTGGAATTTAAGAAACAAAATGGAGGATCATAGGGGAAGGGAGGGAAAAATAAAACAAGACGAAATCAGAGAGGGAGACAAACCATAAGAGACTCTTAATCATAGGAAACAAACAGTCTTGCTGGAGGGGAGGGGAATGGGGGATGGGGTAACTGGGTGATGGACATTAAGGAGGGCATGTGATGTAATGAGCACTGTGTATTATAGGACTGATGAATCACTGAACTATACCTCTGAAACTAATAATATGTTATATGTTAATTAATTAGATTAAAAAATACAAATAAATACAGCTTAGAAATCATACAATTGAGTGAACAGATAATATAAGGTGAATTGAGAAGCTGCAGAGGAAATTTGGCAGTAATATCCAAGTACCCTAACTAAATAGTACAATATTGATTATATGCATACATATTAAATTTAAGCCTAATTTCTAGTGGATCAAAATCTGAAAAATTTCCCAAACTAGGCTACATAATTGATAGGTCGGTGTTACAAAGGGGGTTATGGAGGTTGGACAAAATGGGTGAAGGGGAGAGGTAGATACAGGCTTCCAGTTATGGAATGAGTAAGTCATGGGAATAAAAGTCATAGCATAAGGAATACAGTCAGTGATATCGTAATAGTGATGTAACAGGATGGATGGTAGCTGCACTTGTGGTGAACATAGCATAATGTATAAACTTGTCAAATAACTAAGTTGTATACCTGAAACTAATGTAATATCATGTGTCAACTATACTCAAATAATTAAAAAAAAAAGGTAAAATGCTTGTGAAAATGAATGACACAATAAAAAATATCTATCCAGTCATTTAGAAATGGGTAGATAAAATATATATCTTACTTGCTCACCTATGGAAACGTGGCACAGTGAACATAATTTGTAAAAGGAATCACACTGTCCTGAAGTGTGTGTGTGTCTGTGTGTGTGTTGGACCAGATAGGTAGAACTGGATAATGAGGCAATCATTCCACTCCTTGTGGAAAAAGGAAGAGATTTAAAAATAAAAAGTATAATTTTATCTCTCATTCTCATTAGATTAATAAAAAAGTAAAGTTTTGAGTGATCGCTAGTGAGGTTTGGGAACCTGATGTTATCCAAAGGATAGCCTAATAGTTGCTATTTTTTGAACCTAAACATCACTTCTACCTCATATTATTATATGTTTTATTTTTATGTAAGAAATGTATTAGCTCTTAAAGTCTGGGAAGTGATTTTTTTTTTTATATTTAGAGAAATATCTAATTTACAAATGGATTGATGGGAAAAAACTTTATATCATTTTCCAATATTTACTTTAGAAATATTGTCTTCACAAGAACTTACTGCTCAGCTCTCTTGAGGGTTGGGATAACCTTTTTGTATGGTCTTATCAATTTAACTGTTGAATTCCTCTGTTAGTATTTTCTATTAATAGTTGTTCAGTTATGCTTGTTGAATAATCAGTGAATATATGGCTATATTTATTAGGAGAAACTATATGAAATTGCCAATATTTTACGATTTTTGATCCACAAAAAAATGTCAATTTTGTAAAGTTCAATCAAGAACATGTTATTTATTAACAAGCTCCAATCCTATTTGGGTGTTTAAGCTTTTCCCTAGGACTCAATCAAAGGCTAGAGTGTCTTTCATTATTTTTGCTTACTTATCATTTTCCTTT